>NC_047078.1:10287885-10488381 GCF_902459465.1 Asterias rubens
TTTGCATAGGACAAATTGTGTATAAAATTTTCGTATAATTGGTTTTCCTTTTTTCATTTTTTTTCAAAGTCCCGGACACCATCATGGAAAGGACAAGGCCAGTTTGCAAAGGAAACTTGACCAAGGCAGTAGAAACTTTAGGCATTATGGCCAAAACCAGGGCAATTCAACAGACAACAAAATGACGTTGCCCCTTTGCCTCCTTTATAGTTCAACGCTTGCTTAGAAAAACATATCTTTTTTTTTGTAAGCAAAAACATTATAATTATAATACTAGCTTTGACCAAACGAACAACCAGCCTGCTTACTGTACTAAGCAGAATAATTTGCCAAGGTGAAAGCGTATTTTACAGGTTAGCAAAAAAATTGGGCGGCCATATTGCGCGTTTACCATGGATTCACATTGCGACGTAACTTATTTCCATGCGGTGAGCACCGAGAGGTTAGCAAGCCTTTTCGTGTGCTTACGGTTAGCAGCGCTATGAAATGGAAAAAATCGGCTGCAAGCCAGCCCTATGAGGTTGAGCCCTGTTCCTGGTCACATAAACAAAAATGTGAGGATTATTCGGGGTCCTCCCATGTGTGCACAAGGTTTAGCGTGGTGCTGTAAAGAACACTGTACATCCCCCCCCAGGTGCCATGAGATTCTAATGTATACCAGATTTCTCCATGCAAAATTAGGACAAAACTGTCCCCTTGCCAGATACTCAGTTGCTGTGAGTAGTTCTAGTAGATGAAAGAGCTTGATTTCATTAATTTGTTTTGTCACCAGGTAGACAAAAAAAAACTGAACTAAGATAACAGTACACCTGAGTACAATTTGCCATTAAAGCACACCCTTTATGTTCAGATGATACGCATGATTACCTCAAGGGGTGTGTAAATGATGTCTGCTTTGTTGTTGGGAAAAGAATGTAAACAAAATATTGAGTGCAAAATCGGCTGTCAGATTTGACATCCTTTCTGTTCTGGTCTTTTCATAACTCAGTCACTCGTTAACAAACAATTTTATGCTTCAAAGATTTATTGCACTTTCATGACACCAGAGTTCTAAAAGACGTGTTGACAATCATGACAGGACTGTTTTGACAATGTGGTAGGACTGTTGGTTTAAAGTTTAAACCAACAATCCTACCACATTGTCATGATTGTCAACATGTCTTTTATATATTCAACAACAAAATGTTGCTAACACTAAAATCCATCAAATCGAACAGCATGCAGAGCTGCCTGAAACATTTTTGCAAAAGTTTATGCAGTAGGCCTAACTGCAGATGTGCAATCACAAAAGGGAGATTTGAAGGACATTAAATAACTGGGAAATATTTTAGATTTTAGTATTGAAGTTTCAACATAAAATAAAAAAGGGATATATAAATAAATAAATAATGGGGTGGTGGGATTTTTGTGTTGGTTTGCTACCATAATATTATTAATAATATTTAATAATTTAACTCATTTGTCATTTCATCAGCAGGGAGATTTGTGAAGTGTTCATCCAGAACATAAAAATACTGTTTTGTTTTCAGGGATTTTTTTCTGCAGAATCAGGGAGAGCTGACAGCTCTGACTGTAGGTACCTAGCCCACCTTGTTGAGCTGTAAATAAATGGCTCCGCTTTTAACATCGGTCTCATCACTGTCACCCATGCGACAAATGATGAGACCGAGTATATTGGCAAGACCATCGAGCGCATTGTTGCATCCAGATTGAATACTGTTATCTCTGACTCTGGCCTTGCTGATAAATTTCAGTCAGCATACAGGTGCAAGCATAGCACTGAATCGGCACTCTTGCGAGTGCAAAATGACATTGTGACTGCCCTGATTCTGCTTGATTTGAGTGTGGCTTTTGACACTGTGGATCACACTATTTTGCTCAAGAGACTTCGTGATGTTATTGGTTTACAAGGTAATGCCCTTAAATGGTGCCAATCCTATTTGCAAAACAGACCACAACATGTTCGCATTGGCAATTCCACATCGGATCCAGTTGTTCATGATTTTTCGGTCACTCAGGGGTCAGTTCTTGGACCGCTGTGGTTTACAGTTTACACCTACCCAGTTCATAGCATCATCATGAAACACAATCTAAATTATCATGTATATGCTGATGACACTCAGTTATATTTCTCTTTTAAACCATCACAAATTTCTGCTGATGAGAGCATTAATCGTATTGAAACATGTGTTTCTGAAATTTGTGTTTGGATGCAGGACAACTTCCTTAAGCTAAATGATCACAAGACAGAATTTCTTATACTCGGTTCACGGCAACAACTTTCTAAAATGACTATTCCCCACATTAATATTGGTGACTCCGAAGTCACCGCTGTTACAAAAGCTCGCAATCTGGGTGTTATATTCGACTCTTCCATGACACTTATTTCACATCTTTCTAGTATTTCACGCTCTACAACATTTCATATCCGTAATATAGGCAAAGTCAGGAAATATTTGACACAAAATGCAACTGAGCAGATAGTCCACTCTGTTGTAGTTTCTAGACTGGATATGTGCAATTCACTTCTATATGGCCTTCCTTGTACTCAAATTGAACGTCTTCAACGTATTCAAAACTATGCTGCTCGTGTTATTACCTTAACTAAAAAGTCCTGCCATATAACGCCGATTTTAAAAGAATTACACTGGTTACCAGGGTAAGCAGTAGGATTAAGTATAAACTTTTGCTTTTCGTGTATAAATCGCTCTGTGCCCCTGCATATATTGATGATCTTCTCAGCTCATACAATCCTCCTCGAAAACTCCGGTCTTATAATTCTAGCCTCCTTATTGAGCCCATTTCCAAACATTCATGGGGAGACCGATCTTTTTCACATGCTGCTCCTCGTCTATGGAACAAACTGCCTGCACTAGTAAAATTATCCGTTTCTTTGACCCAATTTAAAAAACAACTGAAAACAGATCTCTTCAAACAGGCATTTGATTTAATGGTTTAATTATTGTTATTTTTGTTACCTTTTAGGATGTTTTTTTTTAAATATTGCATTTGTATTATTGTATTCTATAGGCCTACCACATGTCTAGATTTCTCTCAACTTAGGTTTACATTTTAATTTGTGTTGTTGTTATTGTATATTAATTAATGCTTTTGTTTGTATTTTATAGCGCCATGAGCACTTCTGTGGATTTGTGCGCTTTATAAGTTTTCATTATTATTATTATTATTGTTATTATTATTATTATTATTATTATTATTATCGCTTGCCCCATTTGCTTGGCCCATCATAGAGCTGGCACCCTTACTCTATGCACGTGACATGACTGGTGCACTTGCTGAGCAGACGACAGAAAAGTGCCTCAACAACGAAAACATGATCCCTCCCTGTGTTTGTGGTGGTTGGACGGCCCGTCTGCAATCTCTCTCAAAAATGCTTTTTAAAACCTACCCTTATTCACTTCTGTCTGTATCAAACATACTACATTTCATATCCTTTTCCAGTTATTAAAGTGAAATAAAAATGCTGCATTTTTAGTCAAACAAAATTATACTCACGTAGCTAGTTGTCTTGCAAAAGTCGAACCATCCAGTATCCACACGACGTACATTTGTCGAAGACTGCACACATTTTATTATGCACACATAAATCATCATGAGCACACGCGCCACCACACACACACGTTTGACTTTCGCTCGTAGCAGAGTGAACATACCGAGGGGCAATTTCAACACATTTTGATGGAGTTCAAAGTAAAAACAAAAAACTCACAAAGAGAAATCGAAGTGCTGCTAAATTGCTTGAGATGTTAATGTGAATAGTAGCCGAAAATAGCAATGGTACAGCAACAAGATACTATGATTTTAGCTTGCCCAAAATAGTTTTTGAAATTATCATAACTGGTTGATACCCCCTATAAGAAAGTGGTCGAATCCACCGGGGGGGGGGGGGCACTCAGAAGTTTGGATGGGGGGTGGGGGCGGGGAGGGGGTAGAAATTGATGGGGTTCGTTTGTGCAAAAGAGTACGCTACAACACTGCGCCATTAAAAAAATAATTAGGTGCATTGTGGTCTTGCTGGTATCCAAATTTGATCCATATCTATCCCACAATGCACCTTATTCAACAGTCTGCGCTTGCGCATTGGTATTTGCGATAAGGTCTAATTAATAAAGTCCGTTAAATGAAGCGACCGCCCTCTATTGGTTTTGTGTGATTACTGCCCCTTTAGCGTAATGGTATGGTCCGCGCTGCTCTCCCCACCCGCCTCCCCCCCCCCCCAGTCAAACATGGCCGCCTGATTTTGAAGCTGTATCCAGAGACACTTTTTCGTGAACTTAAAACAGAAGTTAAAACAGCAGTTTTAAGACAATCCTCCTTATATGTAAAGTAAATTTGCTTTGACATGATCAAATGCACTCTAAACTAGCTAAAACAAACGTGTTTTGGATGTGTAGATGGTATTTTGGTGTACTGTTCACGTTGACGGTGTATGACGGTAACTTGTACTTGTACTTGTATTGACTGAATTTGGCACCAAGTGCAAGAAAGAGGTTAAATCCAAACTCGCCTGTTTACGGAGTGGAAAAGTGAAAGATAACCAGCTTTAATCCGATTATTATTTTGTTGAGGACATCCCCAATAAAACAGAGGTAACTATTCATTATGATTTACTTAAAAGACTGTTTGAGAGATTGTGGAAAATAATGTTGTAGTGCGATGGTGAAGTGATTGTATTTTCATAAACAACAACTTGTTTTGTTTTGTTTGTGTCCGACTTTGATTTTACCCAGGCCAATACAATAGATAGATAGATATTATACACATAATGAATGTTTATGAGTGCAATGGTGCGAATATGTTCATGAGTTGAAAGATGGAATGTTCTATTCAACGAGGCAGAGTTGAATAGAACATTCCATCTTTCAACGAATGAACATATTCGCACCATTGCACGAATGAAAAACATTCATTATTTGTTTGTTTTATATAACATCCAATTCCAAGTAGATCTTTGTCATTTTGATTGAAAGATACAACTTTCAAAACAAACAAAGCGTAGGCCTACAATTTTTAATTGTAGAATCCAAATGCTAGTATTAGTAATTTTACTAATATTATTCCTTGCAGTAACACTGCTGCGTTACAAAGACACGCGCACGCAGTGATGTTTTTACTCAGCTTTTTCGTTCCATCCGAAAAGTACCATTGCACGCTGGCAGCGTGCAATGGTACTTTCCGGATGGAACGAAAAAGCCGATGAGTGACTCAGCGTGCAATGGTACTTTTATTTGTTATCACGTGACGGACAATCCTCCAATCAAATGGCAAGGATATGCTTGGGTGTTAAATAAAAACGCTTATTCAATGTTGCAAATAGTGTATAAATACAGAGTAATATGGACAAAGTAAAAGTAAATATAAAATATATTAAAAGATGAAACAATAAACAAAAGGCAACATCTACTTATCTAGGTCCGGGGAGAAGCACAGCTTTTGTTCCCCAGCCTATGAACAGACAAACCAAAAAAACAGACAGACATTAAAAATACAGGACAAAACTAACAGGACAAAATTGACAGGTGTAAGACCGAAAATAAAGCCGTTACAATTTCTACATACAAAAATAACATCAGAATCTTAGTATTCATTAAGAAAACGAGTTTTAAGTTTTTTGGTAAAAGTTGAGAGAGTACGCAATGATTTAAAAGAGTCATCCAGACTATTCCAAAATAAAGTGCCACGCTGGACAACACCATTTTTAGACAACGAGGTTCTACGATAAACATACATATTTTTCCCAGCAACGCTACGGGTATAATAGGAGTGGATGTTTGAGGTAAGTGTAAAACTGGAGTTGAAACAAGCTGGTAAAAAATTATTCATATATTTATACATAAACTTTCCTAAGTTAAGATGATAAAGGTCAACGAATTTTAAAAGTTTTAAATTACAAAAGAGAGGCCCAGAGTGCTCACAATAGTCCGCTTTGGAAATAACCCGAACTGCAAGTTTCTGAAGAGTGAGAAGTTTATTACATTTAGGAGTTGGACTTCCCATGTCAAAATTGCGTAATAAAGATAAGGTAAAATACAAGAGTTGTACAAGGTCAGTAATATGCTACAGGGAAGGAAATTTTTAAGCCGATTCATTATACCTATATTTCTAGATATTTTAACTGCTATAGTGCCAATATGCTTCTTCCAAGTCAAATTTTCATCAATATGAATTCCCAGAAATTTAGTACCCTTAACCTGCTCAAGATTGGCATTATTTAGAATTAAAGGAACAGACTGAGTGTACTTGAACTGGCTAGCACAAAATATAATATAATTTGATATGAGAACGTTTATACATAATTTATTTGCTAAAAGCCAAGAAATTATTATTATTGTTTGTTTTGTATCAAACGTTTGTCAAGTTGTCAGTGATTTATTCCCAGAGTAAATTCAACTGCATCTGCTGCTTTAAATAGTGGAACCTTGATCTGTAATAAAAAGAGGAGGCTTTGCAACATCTTGTTTTGGTTTTTAATTCACCATGACCAAATCATCAAACACAGCGCAATTGAGTTGACCCATATTAATTTTTTAAATGTATTGTTGTTCCAAACCAAAGGTTCAATGTTCATGTTTGATTTGGTTGCCATGTTTGGTTGTTTTTATTACCCTAAATTTTAGCAATACAATTTAACAACATATAGTTGATATTTTTGATGCACTTGACTTTAGTGTAGTGTTGTTAATATTTATTTTTAATTAAGCAATAATTCATAATGACTTTTTTAGAATGTTATTTTTGCTTCATCAGCCTGTTTATGTTATTTTGTTGTGCAAAAACAGTCATCCCAAACCGAAACTACAGTCAGTTCCAATCTCCCTTTCGTTTTACCATGGAGGTAGAAACCTCCATGGTTTTACATTTAGCCCTTGTTTTATGATGTTGATTATTGGGACTTCTATGTCACATTTGGGCCGGAGCATCTGCATGTACTCTTTATAAGAAAAGGTGCAGCTAAGCGTATTGTCAATCTTGTTGATGAAGTTTTTTGGATTAACGTTGCGTTACAACCTCGTTCCTGGGTTTGTTTTGATTGGTCTGAGGTCACCTCGGACGACCAATCGAAACACAGATATGGAAAGCTTACACTTTCGGTCGTCTGCATGCAGTGTCCACATACGTGTGTATTGTATAGTATGCATTTGAGTGTACTTGCATGTAATGTTGTTGTAGAATTTGACTGCGTAGAGTGAAGGTCAAAGGTGAATGCACACGCCAGCTGGAGAGGGCCGGTCTTTGGCATTATTCACGAGCCTCAAAATGTGAGAAAATGTAAATATCAAAAACCTTTTATTTAATACTAATTAATAGCAATGTCGCAGGTTGGTGTAGTGGTGTTTTGTCTTGCCTTTCACCACTTGGACCCCGGTTCGACTCCTACCGGGGGCACTTTATGTGGATTGTGTTATTCAGTCCCTACGTACTTACAGTATGTACAACTGTGTGGGTTTTCCCTGGAATAAATCTCTCTGGGTTTTCGTCCCACACCTAAAACTGAAATTTCTTCTCTGCTCGTTTGGTAACAAACTTAATAAATATCTGATTTGTTTCCATTTTGTGTTCAATTACAGCACAGTCTGTTAGGAAAGAGAGATTCAAGCAATGTCATCTGATGCTATTGATATTAAACCCAAAATGGCAAGCTGTGCAGTAAGAGATTTTGAACCTTTACGTCTGGATGAGAAAACAATGAACGGTGGTAAAGGTAGGTTTATAATGTACTCTGTGAAGTTGTTCTCAACCAAAAGGGCCTAGATGAAGGACTCAAAATTTACACTGGAGCGCAGGCCCAAATGCCAGCGTTTGTAGCCCTGGGCTAGTAAACTCTTGAACGGACAAATCCAGCAGTCTTTAGGCATGCAGCTTTTCAGATGATGAGCTTATTTCCTCTTTTTCTTTTCAAAACGGTGCCATAGAAAACTGGAAAACACGATTGTCCATTTCCTCTTTTTTTTTTTTTTTACAACTAGAAAGTTGGGTTTAAAGCCAGTAGGACACTATTGGTAATTGTCAAAGACTAGCCTTCACAGTTGGTGTATCTCAACATATGCATAAAATAACAAACCTGTGAAAATTTGAGCTCAATCAGTCATCGAATGAAAGAAAAATAACCCTTGTCTCACGAAGTTGTGTGCGTTTAGATGGTTGATTTCGAGACCTCAAGTTCTAAATCTGAGGTCTCGAAATCAAATTCGTGGAAAGTTACTTCTTTCTCGAAAACTATGGCACTTCAGAGGGAGCCGCTTCTCACAATGTTTTATACCATTAACCACTCCCCATTACTCGTCGCCAAGAAAGGTTTTATGCCCAAAATCATTTTGAGTAATTACCAATAGTGTCCACTGCCTTTAAGAGTCTTGTGTTTTGTAACTAAACAATTGTACCTCACTGGGTAAAATATCTTCAACGGATATAAATTATATTGAAATGTTAACTTTGAGTCTGCCAGGTTATTGCAATTTACTGCCCGCAGCACGCTTGGTATTCTTCCTACTTTTTAATATTTTTAAAAATCTTCCTACTGTCTGATTGCCATTTTTGTACATGTATGCTCATGAAAAAGTCTTTTAACATTGTGATAAAAATAGCTTGAAAAGTCTATTTAAAGCCTACCATACATTGGTGTTGGTCAACGATTGTCACTACATGTACATGTACCTTTTGACATGTACTACATGTATACTTTTTACCAAGGAACAAGTCACGCAGGTTGCAGGAAGTCTAGGCTCTGTGGCTCTTCTGTAATCCACAGCATCAAAATTAAAAGTACATTGAAGAATAACTCGGCTTCCCCCTGTTCCAATTCATTGCATCGTAATAAAACCATGAAAACTGTCACCTATTTCCTGCTCCTGAAAACCAGAGGCTGTACTTTATGAGCACCACTGAGTGCCCTGGGTGTTTTTTTTTCATAGCCTGGACTTCCTGATGTAAATATATACAGTCCTTGTGTACACTAGTCAAGGTTCTTTGACCCAAGGCCAAAGGCTATGGTCCCTGGATGGGTGAGGAAGTTATGCATAGTTTACACATCAGGACAGTCAACAAGGATTGTACAAACACTAGACATAAGTAAAGGGCAGTGGAGTTGGTGAGTTGGCAATACCAGTGGTAATTTTATAGTATCACAGGATGAAAGGCTTAAGATATTTAATACAGATTAATGTGTGCTGATTGAAGGATAGTTGTGCTGTTACTGTACAAATGTGTATTCTAAACATGTCCTAGTGTTGACAACAGCTGGTACATGTGGAATTGCACAACAAGTTGCTGGTATTATTAATATTAGAACCATTGAGCAAGGACTGCTCCTTCCGTGTATACATGTAGTACCATAGACTGCTGCTGTTGTAAAGTGTGTGTTGGGCTTGCTGTCATCTAGCTGTGGATGCCTATTTTGTGGTGTTGTTTGTGAACGTAAACGGTTCATTGTTGTCTAGTGCTGGATTTCCTGTGCAGGTATTGTGTACGAACTGAGATTATATTTATCCAGAGTAATAACATTCCTCCATGGTGTTATCAAAGATCGTATAGCCCCATGTGCAAAAGGGCAACTCGGGCTGTGTATGTTGAATCAGCACTGGACAGTACTGCGGTCGATTTCACAAAGAGTTAGAACTCGTATATCTGAGTTACTCATCCTAACTTAGGATTAATCTTAAGGTCTACATGCTACAGTGGAGGGTTGGGACTCGTCCTAAGTCCTAAGATTAATCCTAAGTTAGGAAGAGTTTTGTGAAATTGACGGCTGTACATGTAAAACTAGTGTCATAGTCGCAACTATTGATTGCTTAGGTGAGTCGCGGCTGTTGTTTTTCAACTACTATACTCGGTTAATTGTGCCGCCACGACTAACTACAAAAATAGTCGCGACTACACAGTGACGGCCTGCAACAAAGAAAGTCATGTAACACAAACAAAAATTGCTTTTAACATGTAATTTGACTTACGAAATGCCAGGCCTCCGGTCATTATCATTCAGTAAAGACCCTGCACTTACATATCGTGGTGATTGCCTAAAACTTAACTTTAACTAATAAATAATAAACTGCTAGCACGGAGATTTGAATACATGAAAAATTAAAGTTGAGCCAGTAAGTGGCAAGGAGGAACAGGTGACCTGCACCTCTACAAAGCCATCAGTCATGTCAATTAAATATTTATCAAAGTTAAATACTCTGCACTTCAAGAAAACTACATAGTACTTTAGACAGGCACATGTACGTGTGTACACTTACCCATGTAGCCAAATGTAAAAAACAGCTGTTGTGCATTGAGAATGCAGATTAGACTGTATTGTTGACATGAGAACAGGAAGGAAGTTTTAGGGTCCAGCGTACAAAGATTTTTTTAAAGCTAAACGCCAGCTTTTAAAGTGGATGGTAGGCGAGGCCTACTACACTTTTGGTACAGGATCTTGCCAATCTTGGATTTGCTAATTGTACACTATGCCTAAAATTGCTATTCACACGACAGCATGTTAACTGGGGTCCCTTGCTTAATTTTAGCATGGTTGTAAAATGTTGCAATGTTTGACAAGAGAACTTGGACAGTAGAAACAAATTGTTGTCCTTTCACATGACATGAGGTGAGGTACATTTTATATAGTTTTACAACCATGCTACAATTTAGCAAGGGACCCTTGCTACAATTTAGCAAGGGACCCTAGCTAAATTGCTTTTGTAAATCAAGTGTACCCATTGACCCCTGGGTAAATAAGGATGTGTTTTTCTAAAGGACTCAAATGTCATGACTGGGAATCGAATCCTAACCCTGATGACTCGACAAACAGAACCTGAGTCTAACGCACTGGACACTATTGGTAATTGCTCAAAGTGATTAGCATAAAAACTTACTTGGTAACAAGTAACAGTGAGATTTTTTTGTGACGTCACATGCTCAAAAAGCGCTCTCACTGGGGTCAAAAAGCGCCCTCATTACTGGGGTCAAAGGAGGCAAATGATCGGACGATAGCTGTTCTTTGTGCGTGAAAACATGCACGTCAGTGTAGTGTTTCGCGTTAAGCAAGGGGTCTAATGGAGAGCTGTTGATACGTGTAGTATACAGTGAGCAAGTTCAAGTGTGCACCATTTTGACTCGAACCCAGGCTGGTCAACCATTAATTGGTTGACTACTGTGGTCGAACATTTTGGACCAGCCTCAAGCCCATGGTTTCTTCAAGGGTCCCAACAGCATGTTTCCTTTTAAACTGCAAAGCGCAGAGGGGAACCAGTGACACATACATGTACCGAAAAGGCGGAAGGTTGACTGGACTTCCAAATGAGTTGGTCGAGGGAGTGCGTCACTGCGCATACGTTGCTGGTCAGTGGTCAATCACGGGTCAAACAATGTGCCCACTCGAACTTGCTCAATTTTGTAAGAAAATGCTCCCTCTGAAGTAACGTAGTTTTTGAGAAAGAGCCAGTGCCTTTGATCAATAATCACTTTGTACACTACATGTACCCCCTCAATCTCCAATTGTACATTTTGCACACTGAATTTGTAAACGCAAGGCCTACGTAATATCACAGATTTCCTGTGTCCATATTGCAAACTCTGATGCAGGACATTAAGCCATTATTAATCAACGGTGTGAACGACCGACCCTGGTCTTTTCATCCAATTCTTTACAAAAATGTGAACAAATTAAATATCAAGGATACATAGTAGGCATTGACCTTGACTATTTATAGCTAATTTTCATCGGGGGAAAGGTCAATGATGTAAAAGCATGACTGGTGTAATACAATTATCAGTGCTGTTTCAATAGAGAAAGACTCTACGTCTAGGGTTGAAACATCTGGCCATAAAGGCAGAGTAAAAAAAAAAACATGTTTAGCGTCCCCGTCTGCTTCCTTTTTAGAGCCCGCCTGCTTTTTTTTTGTTTGGTCTTTAAAGGATTTGGGTACTTTTTGTAACACAAAACACAATGTCCACAGTATTATAAACTTCACCGTTTGAAATTAATGACTCAGAAAGCTTCCCTTTAAATATTACTTGCTGAGGTGAGCTGTAGTTAGTAAAACAATCTCACGGAAATACGTTTTACATGCTTAGATAATGTGTGTGACTTGTTTTACCTATTTCTCAACAACTACAGCACCACATAAAAGTAATATTTTAAGGGAAGCTTTCTACCATCAGTATCTTCAAAACCATGAAAGTTTAATAAAAATCTGTGGACATTGTGTTGTGTCCTACACAAACTAGCCAGACCAACTATTTTTTTTTTTTAACAGACAAAGGGATATTTTAACGATCTGAGCAAAAATTCTCAATACCTTGTTTGTTTGTTGAACAGTAGAATAACAAATTGGGATATTTTAAATTTTAAAAAGAATGGCGGCCATCTTGAAAATAACAACTCAAATGCCCTTCCTCCTGCCTTTATTTTTTGAAACCGGCACGCTTAACATGTTTCATTTTTAACTTTTCCTAACTATTTTGCAATTCACTTATCACTACATGGAAAGCAGGTGGCCTTGCCACCTCCAATAGAAATATAGTCACCATACATGTACTGTCAGTCCCATACACATTGTAATTGGGAGGTGCCAGCCCCAAGTGTGGGGTGTTGTGGCCGAGCGGATAAGAGCATCGGACACGAGTTCTGGTGGTTAAGTCATCGGGATGTGGGTTCAAATCCCTGTCGTGACACTTGTATCATTGAGCAAGACACTTAACCATTGCTTCTCTCCACCCAGGGGTAAAATGTGTATAAAAAAATGTACCTGTGAGGGCAGATGGCCATTTTAATTTTCATTGGAAAATCTTAAAGTCAATGAGAAACTTTTGAAGGGGATATCAAGGCCAAGACCAGGGGCAACAGAGGCCATGACGACCATGGCATGCTTGTAATTCCAGAAGCCGATTTCACTAACATCTAAGATTGATCGTAACTGCAAATCAATCGTAGCTGTTAAGTAAAGTGTGACTGATGTCACAATACAAATCACTATGGTGATACTGAAAATTTGTCTTGCGATGAATATTATTGCTTTGTGAAATCGGCCCCAGGTCTGCAAATGTCCTAGGGCAGTGATTTTGCAAAAAGTACTCAGGCCTGGGATTTCACAGGCCATTCCATTTTGTATTTAGGCACTCTTCAAAATCTGAAAGTCTGCGAGAAACTTTATTGTGAAGGGGCATCAATGCCAAGACCACGTACAACAGAGGCCATGCGTCTGTTACATTTGTTTAGTTCCAGGCTAACAATGTACTGTATGCTTCGATTTTGAAAGGGTAAGGGCACCAAGTCTTTTTTCTTGGTACATGTATGCAGAATTTAAGGGCACCCTATGAGGTAATTGTAAATTTCTACTGTACACACCAAGGCAATCACCAGGGGCATGGCGACAATTACATGTATTGCCTTAAATGTTGCCTTGGTGAATTGCATGTAGGCTAGGCCTATAAGATTGGAGTAGGCAGTGTACAAAGTGATCATTGATGGCGCGTGTAAGTATGAGATTTGGCACCAGGGCTTAGTTACACTGCTGGGTCAAGGCCAATGGTCATGATGATTTTAGTGTATCCATTTTTTTTATCACCGGGTGGTCTTGCATTTTTTCTCAATTTGATATCTTGATTTATTATTAATGATGTTCAATTGTTATCTTTGATTCTCGTTCAACTCTGTTTAGTTTCAAAGTTCAACAAGGGGTACTATGTTCTTGTGATTGATTTAGCTTTCGTGCGTTACAACTTTGGCAGCACTGGCTGTTACATGTACATGTACATGTAACCAGGGTTGTAGCTAGATCAATTTTAGTGGTGGGCAATATGTCCAATTTTGTTAGAAGTCTACCAAGGGCAAGGGGATTAACAAAATTATTCATGTTTACCGTAATTATGGGGCCAATATTGCTGAAGTGGGGCCAGGTTCCCAAACTGTTTGTGTTATAGGGCCATGCAATAAGTTGAATAGGCTTTTGATTGTGTTCTTTCTCTGTGACATTTGATTCTCCTCATCATTATCTGTGTCTCAGATCAATGCAAAGTGGACAATATTTGAAATCTGTGCTGGGGGCAGCATAATGTATTTTTCTCAGAGTGCTGGGCAAAAATTGTGAGTCCTGGGCAAGGCCCGCCCAGCACCGCCCACCGTGGCTACAACACTGCATGTAACTCCCCAGGGAGCTGAGATGGTTTGGAATTAGCCCTCTATATGACCAGGGGTAATAATGTGTGCGAGGGCCATGGGCATCACTGAGTGATGGTTTTGAGCGACTACATGTAGGCCTGATACGAAGCTCTTGTACTATTTTTATTATTAGCAGAATTGAAAGGAACAGTTTCAGACCCAAAGTCAACATCGTCATGTTTTGTTACATTGCACATGTACTACACAATAAGCATTTTTGAGGTATGGCGGACACAATGAGCTACAACACTGTAAAGTTGTGGTAAATTTGTGCGTATTGACCATAGAAATAGAACATATGTTATTCAGTGAAGTGCGCATTTTGGGCGACGCGGCGTTTACACGTAAACCTAATGACCACCAACATGGTGAGCGTGGCATCAGTCGCGGCGTGTGACGCGCGCGTATCACGTCTGCCATACCTCAAATAGGCTTACATGAGGTTTATTCAATCGAAAAACACAAGACAGCTACACAATGTAGGTTTGTTTGGTTTTAAGTCTACTGGCCCCATCCTATCACTGGCCTCTGATGACCTGCTGTCCAGTGTAAAACTCGAGCCCTATGACTGCCATGGCCGCTATACACTGTCCTAACGTAACCGACTATGTATTGCACAACAGGGGTCCGGATTTCTAATCTATTTTTAACAGTTTGCACAAGATTTCTATCTGAAAATCCATTCTCTCTATCAGACCATTTTTATAATCTTGTTTGACTAAACTGTACTGTACTGTATTATAAAATACCATCGTGGAAGGAATACATTGTACAATGTCATTGGCCTCTCTCACAGTACACACAAGTACACAGTACCAGCAGTGACCTTCCTGTCCTTATGTTAGCTTCCTGACGTACATTTCCATCACATTTCAAGGAGCACTCAAGGTACAGTAGTCGTACATAGGGGTAGTAACTAAGTGTAAACTGAGTTCTTTTTGTGTTTTTAAAATCACAACAGCATTGCTTGGAGCAAGACTAACCTTGTGCCTGCGGACCAATGTTAATTTAAGAAGTCCTGATCGCATTCATCAAGGAAAGTTTCCTTCAAAATTGAACTTTTCCGTTGACTTATTTGTAGTTTTCTCTGCTTCTCTCTCTGTTTAGATCAAAGCCCAACTCAAAAGGCACCCTTCTCGCCAACCCGCTCCGTCAAACCGTTTCCTAAACACACACCGAGCAAAATGGACAAGACCTACGAGGAGCTCGCCAAGACGGTCTTCCGCAACAGCCGTTATGATGAGTCCCGCTGCCCCAACTATGAGTTCCCAGACGAGATCCCCATTGAGAACATGCAAGAGAAGAAAACGGCAGTCGACAAACAAATTAGTTACGCCAGGTAAAGAAGACTAGTGAACTTTCGTTGTATTTTTTTTTTTTTTTATGCAAGTCGCCAGACACATAAGGTAGAAAAGCCTTTTCAAGGTGTGGGCTACAATCAACTATTTTTTTCTAGGGGCCGTTGCCACGTACTCCTCTACGGATGTAACGTAAGCTTGGGCATCATCCATCAGAATCCTGCTCCAGAGCAGAAAGCACTACATGTACCTCCCCATTTTTTACAAAGCAATACACATAAACTATTTATACTGTAGATCAATAACTGTTTTTTTTTGCTCAAGTTTATTAAGCCTGGAAAAAGTCTACAGCGTTCACCTTTAGGCTTGTACAACACAAAGTAAGTTCTATGACTCCCATAAAAAAATGGCCGACCGTGTTTGTCGACGAGGTAAAAGGAAAACCGTGCAATTTTGAGGCATGTTTGTGTGAATCATTGTATTCTACGTTTACAACATCTTTCTACCCATTTGCATTTTATAAAAAAACGGTTACAAACGCTTTTCAAAGACCAACTCGACCGATCCAAGGCATTGCGTTCCTTTAATCAGGCTGCTTTAGGGTCGCAAGCTTTCGAGTTTGCAAGTGATCACGCTTTGCGCTCACAGTTCAGGGTTTTTTCATCCGCCTTTCACATCCCTGGTGACTTGAAAGTTGAATTTACAACGTAAGCAAAATGAAAACAGTTGTTTTCTCTTACCCACCCCCTGCAAAGGACGGGTATGGAAACAGAGTGTTGATTTGTTTGTTTGTTGTACATGAACCTGGATTCTAATTTTGGACAACAACAAAACAATTGGATTTCCACGTAAGAACACCCAGGCCCTTGGTGAAACCATTCATATCTGACTTAGGGGGCAGTGCAGTTACCTAATTAGTACACTTCAAATGTAGCTCCTATAGGGGATTAGTCTTAAGGCTTCAACAGTGTAGTTTCATAATGCAGGTTAGGTTTTCATTTTTCCCTCTGTGGTGTGTCATGGCCAAGCGGATAAAGCCCAGTTCATACTCCATGCAAGTGCGAATGCTAATTATGCGAGGCAAGTGTAGCGTACACAAAGTTCCTCTCTTTTCGCAGGGATATTTGCAAGTGGGTTGAACAGAGTTGAACTGCTGCGAATTACATGTATTGGGGTCAACATCTTGGCATTGCAGGAAGTATGAACCGGGCTTAAGAGCACTGGATTCAAACTCTGATATTGATGATAGTGACACCTGTGTCCGTAAGAAGCAAGGCACTTAACCATGATGCTTCATCCCACGAGTGGGACATAAAGCCGTTGTCCCGTGTGTGGTGTGGTGTAGTGCACATTAAAAAAAACCACTGCACTTATCGTAAAGAGAAGGGGTTTGCCCCGGTGTTCCTGGTTTGATTGGCATCATTGCACCACAGCACCTTGTGAACCAATGGTGTTTCATATGTGTAAAAGGAGTACGTCTCATCAAATGAGTACCATACACCTTGCAGGAAAATACTTGACTGTTAAAGACGCAAGCGACTTGAGCATCAGTGAGTGACGGATGCTACAACGATATAAGAAGCCACTAAATATTATTATAATGTTTGTTATTTTGGAACTCCTTGCCTTGTGCTTGTTTCCCTCCATCCTACCTTCTTAACTGTTTTAAAATAAGAGGACTATCAATTCCTACCTTCAGCTCTCCTTATTTTGATCTTAAATGTTTTCTTCTAATCTTTATTTTTTGTTTAAATGACTTGTATCCCCATACCAAAATTGGTGCTTCGTTTGGCGCGAATTTGCAGAAATACATCTAAAGTTTGTTGATGCCATCAATATAATGAGCACGAACAAATTGCTAAATATAGAAATAGCTATTTATGATCGATGTTTGTTTTGTTTTTCCACCATTGTTTCTTTTCTCCCCCCCCCCCCCTCCATTGCATTTTCTGTCAAGGTTTCTATGATTACGTATGTCTTGTTGGTCTATCGTACATGATAAAGAAGTGTTCAGTAATTATGAATTCACTTATTAGTAGAGTCAGTGTGGGGTGCCCATCTTGTGTACCATGTATCTCAGCTTTTTGTTGTTAGGGATCGTTATTAGATCGTGCTGTCAGAATCACAAGGCTTCTTCGTCTGCTTGAGATCAGTGGTTTCTTTGTTCAGTCCGAGATTCAATTATGGACCACGATTTTTCGTGCAGAGTTAAGTACATGTAAGTTCTAAAATTGCTTCTTCTTTTTGTAAACGTAAGTTCTTCAGGTGTTACATTATGTGATTTAGAATGATAAATTAGATTGTTGATGTTGTTATATGGGTGTCATAATAATAAAGTAGGTTCTTTTAGTGCTTTATCACGTTCCTAAGGGAGTATCAAAGCGCTCAGTACTTTTTCCCTATGTAATGTACATGTATGTGGAGCTACGTTTTGAAGTAAAGACCTAATCCTTTAAAACACAAGCACCCTTGGTTGACCAGATGCTACATGGCGCAGTATGCTGCGATCAAACCAGCAACACCCCTTCTCTTTTTGATAAGTGCATCGGGTTCTTTAACATGCGTTACACAACACACGGGACAACGGCTTTACGTCCCACTCGAGGGATGAAGCATGGTTAAAGTGCCATGCTTCTTAAGAACACAGGTGTCACGACAGGTGTAACGTGCGTTACAAAACACATGAGACAAACAACTTTCTACCAATCTGAAGGCTGGCGTGTGTGCATGGATGGCTTGTGCGTGAAAACCCACCTCTCACCAATGTGACTCCGGTTCGATACCTGGCTAAGGCCTCATGTGAATGTGTGAAGAGAGTTGTACAACGAGGGTTTTTCACCATGCCAATCTGAAGGCTGGCGTGTGTGCATGGATGGCTTGTGCGTGAAAACCCACCTCTCACCAATGTGACTCCGGTTCGATACCCGGCTAAGGCCTCATGTGAATGTGTGAAGAGAGTTGTACAACGAGGGTTTTTCACCATGCCAATCTGAAGGCTGGCGTGTGTGCATGGATGGCTTGTGCGTGAAAACCCACCTCTCACCAATGTGACTCCGGTTCGATACCCGGCTAAGGCCTCATGTGAATGTGTGAAGAGAGTTGTACAACGAGGGTTTTTTACCATGCCCATCAGTTTTCCTCCCTCTAGAAAAATCGCACACTTTTCATCTTTGCCTGTGCTCCGTGGTCATTGGGTTGATGTTGCTGGCTACCAATACATACATGTCTTTGTATCGAACACGTTGTAACCGCGTCCTATATATGCTTTACAGGCAGCTTCTCAGCAGCAAGTAAGGATGATTAGGCTCCCAAATTATTATAATAAACATTTTGCAATCTAGTTAGGTTTGTGGTGACACTGTACTCTGTACATTGTAGGATTTAAAACTTTGCATGGTGAGAACAATCTAGCATTGTTTGCAGTAACACCATACTTGTACATGAGTAGGATTTAAAACTTTACATGGTGAGTACAATCTAGCATTCATAGATACCTCAGACAGTTTCGCTATTCCTATTGGTGGAGAGCGCGTCACGTTGGTGTGTATAAACCTTTGTTTATGACCAGTAAAAAGTGTTGAAACATGGGCGTGATATGCGAGCTTGCACCTGTGCTTATAAGACAGTTTCTTCATTCCTATTGGTCGAGAGCAACTGCCGGGACAGTTGTGCCACATCACCCGATACGCGCGACGCGCACAGCATTCCCTTATAAGGAGTTGTTTACACGAGGGCGGCGGAGGGCCTTACCATTTCATAGCTGGAGGTATTTATGAATAGGACTTGAAACTTTGCATGGCAGAGATTAAATTTTGTGTACATTATGTGTACGTAAAGAGGATTGAAACATGATGCTTGTGAATAGAGTTTAATGTAATGAATGAACAGTTCAATTGTCTGCTACTTTTCGAATGAAATGCTAATTGTGAAAAGAGTGCATGTTTAAAAAATAGCCAACTTTGTTTGTTATCAATTGGGTTTTTTCTCAGCTTTTTTAACTAAGCAGTTTGATTGTATACTAGAATTATGATCAAGTACACGTGTACCAGTATTGCTTAGCAACCCTGGTTTTTGCTTGTCAAGGCTGTTGTGTCACTGAAGTGGGCTTTTAAAAGAGAGGATATTTTGAATAATATTGTCCAAAATTAAACACTCCTGATATCAACCCTCTTAGTTCAAAATCTACAGTGTATAAAAAGAGCACTTTAAAAATGCTTTTTTAATATAGCGATGGTTTGTATTGTTTCCTTTTTTTTTAATCAGCGTTTTCCTAACTGTTTGACTGATTATTAATTTGTTTGAAACTAACCATGTTGCATAATGTTTGGTCATGGAGACTTCTGAAATATTAACACTGTTAAAGGGAGAGTTTTGAATGAAGACTAATCTGGGAACTTCATATTAATTGAATCTATGTTGCAATGCTCTGTGGATACCTCACATAGTCTTCTCTCAAGATGTTAACATCAAATTCTTCAGGACTGTTCTTTGAGAGAGCACATTTGAAGGAACTTCTTCAAGTCTTTGTTATATGTTTGCCTTGATTTATTTCATTCTTGCCAGTTTTTTTATTATTTCATTTTACATCCAGTGGACAACAGTTCCTTTAAACTCTGTCTCTAAACAGTTGTCATGCAAAAATAATGACAAATATTAAAAAGGAAAGAGCTGATTGCAAACTGGGCCAAAGGTTAAAAGTTTGTAAGCACAAAACAAATGCTAAGCAGAAAGAATTTTGACCCACAATGCGTATGTCTCAGATTATTGCTACCCTTTTAGATGATACAATGGGAGACTTTAAAATGCTAGGTGGCAGCAGACTTACCAGGTTAATTGCCATAGTTTACGTAGTTCTGAGCATGCGCACATTCCCGAGAACAATGGATTTTACCTGGTAAGTCTGCTGCCACCAAGAGTCCCAAAAGTCTCCCATTACTATCAAGATGCCATTGTGTGGCCAGATTGTCTAGCTCCTTCAGGAGCTGCATGGACCCCACAACGGAATACAAGTACTTATGAAAAATGAGAATAACAGAATAACCATAGCAAGACCAACAAAGTGTTTCCTTCGTTTGATAGCGGCCTGTGCAAAGTGTCTGTCCTCAAAGACAAGTCCTGCTTTTGTTTTTTGTTTTTACACAAGAGAAAGGGAAAATACACCTGCAGCATTTTGTCTTGTTTTTCTTCTCGGTGTAACTGCAGGCATGATATTCCTCCTACTTTAGTCTGATTTTTGATTTTATTTTTCCCCTCGGAAAAATCAGGGAAACGTTGCTTAAAGGCAGTGGACACTATTGGCAATTACTCAAAATAATTATCATCATAAAACCTTTCTTGGTTACGAGTAATGGGGAGAGGTTGATAGTATAAAACATTGTGAGAAACAGCTCCCTCTGAAGTGACGTAGTTTTCGAGAGAGAAGTAATTTTCTACGAATTTGATTTCGAGACCTCAAGTTTAGAACTTGAGGTCTCGAAATCAAGCATCAGAAAGCACACAACTTCGTGTGACAAGAGTGTTTTTTCTTTCATTATTATCTCGCAACTTCTATGACCGATTGAGCTCAAATTTTCACAGGTTTGTTATTTTATGTATATGTTGAGATACACCAAGTGAGAAGTATGGTCTTTGACATTTACCAATAGTGTCCACTGTCTTTAAAGGCAGTGGACACTAAATTGGTATTTACTCAAAAAAATTAGTAGCATAAAACCTTACTTGGTAACAAGTTATGGGTAGCTGCTGATAGTATAAAACATTCTGAGAAACGGCTCCCTCTGAAGTAATGTGGTTTTCGAGAAAGAAGTAATTTTCCACGAATACGATTTCGGGACCTCAGAATTAGATTTTTAGGTCTCGAAGTCAATCATCTGAAAGCACACATCTTCATGTGACAATGGTGTTTTTTCCTTTCATTATTATCTCGCAACTTCGAAGTCCAATTGAGCTCAAATTTTCACAGGTTTGTTATTTTATGCAGATACACCAAGTGAGAAGACTGTGGTCTTGGACAAATTACTAATAGTGTCCAGTGTCTTTAAATAGCGTGATGAAAAGAAAACAACAAACACCAAGAACAAGTATTGTTCAGCGCTAGTGCGCAAACTTTATTTTCCTACTTTTTCCCAAGGTTTAAGTAATGCCACGACTCTAAACATTTCACTTTCAGCCAGAATTTGAAATTTGTTTTGAGGAACTGTGTCCATAAAATGATGCAAAAATTCATGAGTGTGTTTTACTAACTTGTGTGCCACTTTCTTCTTTTCTTCCTTTTGCTCCCCTCCCCTCTATGCCCCATCCCTTCCTCCTTTACTCTCACAATCACCCCTTTTTCATAATGGCTTCATCCATCTTGACCTTTCACCTGCGGTGACCTCTTGTGTGTTTGTTGTGGGCGCAACAAATGGGTAGTGCAAAAGCGCATCAACACGGCGATAAAATTCCAAATTCCCGTCATCATCCCGACAGCCATTTGAGAGCCAGCGAAATCACAGAGTGAGTTTTTTTCCCTGTTGGATTCATTTTGATGTTAAAAAAAAAAAGTTGGTGTAGTAATTTGCACGTTTTTCATTGTGAATTTCAGTGGTGGTAAGAAAGGCGGACAGATTTCAATTTTATTCTCAGAATAAGTCAGTTCTGGTTCCATTGTTCCAATAAGATTTCTGTCTATAGATATCAGAAAGAAATATTCTGGACAAACAAAGAATTTACAAGAGCAGGATTTGAACCAGTAACCTCCAGATTAACGTGCTGGCCCTCTACCCTTTGAGCTATCTAGCCCTACACGTATGTTAGCGGTCTCCCTATTTTGTCAATATCTTTGTTCAGGGTTTCCAAAGAAATCAGTTTTTTGTGACTGATGTGTGCAATATTTCTCAGCCACAGCTTTAAACCCAGACTTTATTTAGTTCTAGCAAGGATGTATCACAAACAAAAACACCTTTTGATTCTTTTTGTTCATTTATTAAGTATGCGTGCTGTTTTCAAAATGCAATATTCTTTGACAATACATGGAAATTTTTCACATGCCACAAACCTTGCTTTCAGCTTTTGGTTTTTGTATTTTTGCTTGCTCAAAAGTTCAAGTTTGTTCTTCATCTTGACATTTTGTCCTGCGATTTTGAGTTGCATTTTACCATCTAACCCTTTTTATTCTCGGTGGGTAAACTATGGACAGAATAATTTCAGCACAAACCTTTTTTTTTTTTATCACTTTTGCTCTATAATTTCTTTCTGAGTATGTTTGAAAAGTTTTTTTTTACTTTATCTGCACAGGTTACAGTGTACTGTGGAGGCCAGAAAGCTTCTGACTTTTATTTTACCAAATTAGTTTACAATCAACACTGCACAATCTGTGTGTCATGTTATTTTGTTCAGTAGTTGTACATGTAGAATCCAAGTAATTGACCTTATGCATTGATGTCATCTGGCCGCCATCTTAGAGGTCAAATGATGATGCAATAATAGCAAACACACATCTATGCAAGCGCAGTGCGCAGGTTGGACTAATGAGCGACCTTCTTTTGACCTCTAGACGACGGCGCCCTACTCAAATGATGTCATGTGCATAAGGTCTATTATAAGCAAGATTAGTGGCAGAAGTGGGATCATCGCTTTCATGCCATTACACCTGTGTTCCTATTCTAAGGGCACACTACTCTATAACTTTGTGATCTTAAGTTTAATTACAGGTGTAAGGCACATGTACGGCACTTACATAAAGTACATCAAGAAATTTCAACCGTCACAGGCCTGGATTTTCATCTTCGAGAGGACAAGGCCATTTACTTTTTGACAAGACACCTGTATTAAGCAGACGAGTGAAGCAGACACACAAACTTCTTAATCGTTTGTGATGACAAATACTTGATGTAGACTTTCTGCTGTAAGCACAGGAAATATTTGCTTACCACCAGGAACCAACTTCATAGAGCTGCTAATCGGCCGATAATGTGCTTACTGTTTGCTGATAACTGTAAGCACATGAAAAGGCATCCTGACCTTTCAGCTTACTGCACAAAAAATTCAATCAAATCTATGGTGACAAGCTATTTTCTTGCTTACCTGTGAATTATGCTTAAACGTAATGGCAAATTTTTCTGGTATAGTAAGCACAAAAATTCGCTTACCGTTAAAGGCAGTGGACACTATCTAGTGGTATTCGCTCAAAATAATTATAGCATTAAACCTTACTTGGTAGCGAGTAATGGGGAACTGTTGATAGCATAAAACATTGTGAGAAACGGCTCCCTCTGAAGTGACAGAGTTTTCGAGAAAGAAGTTATTTTCCACAAATTTGATTTTGAGGTCTCGAAATCAAGCATTTGAAAGCACACAACTTTATTGTGACAAGGGTGTTTTTTCTTTCATTATTATCTTGCAACTTAGACGGCCAATAGAGCGCAAATGTTTACAGGTTTGTTATTTTATGCATATGTTGAGATCCACCAAGTGAGAAGACTGGTCTTCGACAATTACCAATAGTGTCCAGTGCCTTTAAGCAGCGCTGTGAAATTGGGCCTGGAAAATAGCAGAGATCAGAAAGGACAAAGGCAAAGGTTTGTCTCTAAAACTGGTCTCTAATTGTTTACAGAGCTAGATCTAGGACCATAGAGACTTCGATGGCAGTATCAGACGATGAAGACTCTTTACTTGACGAAAGTGCTGAGGGAAGAGGTGCCAGTGAAACCACCACCCAGCTAGGACTAGACTTCCAGCGTGTGTCTATCAGCGGAGATGATACAAGTGGGGTAAGAGACAAATCCATCAATCAGTCAATCTTTCGCCATATCACGCAGGCAACTATTTTCTGTAATATAGAATTTGCCACCCTCCTCAAAATCTTTTTTTTTTAAGGATACCCTTTTTATTTTAATCCATTTCACAATTGAAAAGCACAAAATAGTTAATGGCCTGACGTTTTTGACCCTAGCAGAGTCTTTCTGGAAGGCTAAATGACAACACAACAAACATGAACAGGTAACCAACACTGCATTTACACTTGATCCTCCTACAAGGATCCAAGGAGGATCAGATGCCGGAAGCGAGATCAACCAGTTCACCATAGCACATGACTCAATGTATACAATCCCCCATGTACATTACACAGTGTTGGCAGGCTACGGACAATGATGTTTACAATTCCTTGTTTCGCGTTTTTATTTTTATGACCTGCGTTCACACTTGTTCTTTGATCGCCTTTGCGGGATCTGAACTCCCTTTGATCTCGCAATAAGGGGGAGATAAAAAAGGAGGATCTGATCCTGATCCTGAACGCATTCACACTAGCCGGTGATCTCCCTTTGATTTCCCTTCCGAGATCAGATCCTCCTTTGATCCTCCTAGCGGGATCAAGTGTGAACTCAAGTGTTAGTGAAACATAAGCAGTGAAGTGGAAATACATGAATAGGGTTAGAAAGCAGGGAACAGCAAGGGGTAAACAATGAACAGGGGGACAAAAGGGTGGGGGTTGAAGGGAAGGGACTGGCTTTGGGAGGGGGAATATCTGTTGAGGAAAAAGGAGACCGCAAACTAGCCGTTGTTTAAACATGTTAAAAGCACAACGACAGTGGCAGTTTTTATGTACAGGAACTAAATTGCATCCCGGTGTGGCGGTTTCAGTCTTCCGCCGTGTTCAGTTTTCCGGGTGACGTAGCCGGACATTTCACCACGTTGTTGGAACGGTTTAAGCTTTCCGGCGTGTTCAGTTTTCCGGGTGACGTAGCCAGACAAAAATACAGCCGCGAGTACCCTGGCGAGTACTGTAGTTCTCTCAGTGACCCCAAATTGTTTATTATTACGATTCTTTTCTGTTTAGTCACATTCTCTTGCCCCATCTTTACACGTATTCATGCGTACAGCTGTAAGCCGGTCACACTGCTTGTGCCACACCAAATTCTCTCATACGATCCACGCGTTCGCCGCCATGACTACAGCTACCGGAGAGTAACACGGATGACTCAATACAGCACTAAAAATTGACTACTTTTGCTTGCTGTGAGCAGGCATTGCATGACGTAATGTTACCGTATTTGGTCATTCTCTTCCGAGGCCTACCCTGCTCATTTTTCCAGTTACTGTTTCAAGTAGGATGCATTATAAGTGGATTTGTAATGGATTTTTGGCTGGTAACCTGTTTCTACTTGGCAAGATTTTGATATTAAAGGAAGTCGTTGCCTTGGATCGGGTCCAGTTGGTCTTTGAAAAGCGTTTGTAACCATTTTTTATAAAATAGATATGATTAGAAAGATCTTTTAAAAGTAGAATATAATGAGCCACACAAGTATCACTCGAAATTGCGTGGTTTTCCTTTTACCTTGTCAACAAACACGGTCAGCCATTTGTGGGAGTCAAATTTTGGACTCCCATAAATGGCTGATCGGGTTAGTTTGCAAAGTAAAAGGAAAACCATGCAATTTCGAGGCGAATGTGTGTGGATCATTGTATACTACTTTTAAAACATCTTTCTAACCATATGCATTTCATAACAAATGGTTACAAACGCTTTTCAAAGACCAACTTAACCGATCCAAGGCAACGTGTTCCTTTAAAATAATTAACCACATTATTAAAATTATAAAAACTACAGCTGTATTTAAAAATCGATATGAACTCTCCAGGTGCCACCCCAGGACCTCTATGACGCTTCAAGATCTCTCATAGACGCCCTCAATGTTCGCGAGAAATACATGAAGCTGGCGTTGCAGTCGTTTCCACGAACAGCTGCGTCATTCCTGCGCAAGATTGATGGGAAGCCAATGGACGATAGTCATATGTCAAGTCCAGTATTCGATGCAGAAAGTAAGTCCTGGAACTTCTGTAACATTTTAACAGGATGAAATGATGACTTTGGGAAAGACTAACACCTGCTTCAGACAGGCGCTTCAGAGTTGCGCGAACCAAGTTCTGAATTAAGTACATGAAAGGGGTGTCGTCTGAACAGTTTGGAGCGACTGGACGCGCTAGAAGTCGAAAGATCTACTGTTGCAGTTGTTTAGAACGACTCTGGAGCGCCTTGGTTTCAGACGTCGATCTTATAATGGGCCCAACCAATTTAAATGTTTTGTTTTATGTAAGCTAGGGCGTCTGTAACCAACATTTACTTTGGTCGACCTAGAGTCTCTCCTAGTCTATCTGGTTTCGGCGTGACTCTAACGCGCCTGTCTGAATCTGGTGTTAGACTCTTTCTTTGATCGGCAGCTAGCAACTGGTTTAAATCCCTTCTGAAAAATAGTTGTCAAACAAAAATATTAAGATTGCTCGGCCACAAAGTTTTCAGAATGGGAAAGAGGGTGCTATTGTGATCTGTTTTATGAGGGTTTGTCATTTCCCAAAAAATGAGGTAACAAGTAATGTGTCCATATGATCAATTAATCACCCCCCAAAATGGTGCATGTAAAGGTCGAGGAGGAACTCTATGGTCAAGTTCAGTTTTGCTCTTTTATTTGGTTGATTTTGAATGCAATTAATAATTGAAAGTCACTGTGCCAAGTTGTGTATGCTAGGACTGTTCTGGCTTGATGCTGTGTTTTTGAAAGACGCGAGCACAAAGGCATTTGTTCCTTGTTAATTAAAGGGCACTTCCGTGAGGGAATTGTAAAGGGAATTGAAGGGACACCAAGGCAACGATCATTGCCTCTCAGCTGCCTGCGTGAAGCATCAGGCCTAGCAGTTATCTCTTTTCTTCCCAAAAGAGTTACGTCTTGTGGTCGTTGTAATTGGAAATTCTGATCTTTAAGAGGGCAGGGCCATGTTCATTTTTCAAAGGGCACTTCCGTGCGGGAAATCTTGAAGCTCATGGGAAACTTTTGAAGGGCCAACACGCTCAGCGGTAGTAAAGTTAATAATGAGAAGTACCCTCGATCCTCAAATGCTAAAAAGTAGTCGTTCCGGCCGATTTTCAACCTTCCGTCCAGGTACATGTAGTTAAAAAGCAGTCCGGTTCTTTTCAGAACTAATAAGCCTCCCAAAGTCCAAAGATCTACTCTGTGGTAGTAGATTATAAAGGAAGACAAATTCTTAAAAGAATGTGATCTACCTGGCAAGTAGATGTATTCATGGTGTATATTTGGTTTGCGGTAACACCATGTGTGTATCTACTTGCCAGGTAGAGTTGTTCTTAGGGAACTGTCTTGCTTTATTCTACTGCCGTGGAGTAGATAATCGGAGGTTCGGGAGACTTCTCAGTTCTGAAAAGAACTGTCCTGCTTTTTAACTATTACCAGGGCGGATGGTATAGAAATTAGACTGGACTACTACTTTAGCTTATAGGATCGTAATTAACTGTACTGCCGCGGAGTCAGTTCTGAAATTGGTCTCAACGTTTCGACTAGCTTGCTCTAGTCATCGTCAGGAAGTCTCCCGAACCTCCGATTATCTACTCCACGGCAGTAGAATAAAGCAAGACAGTTCCCTAAGAACAACTCTACCTGGCAAGTAGATACACACATGGTGTTACCACAAACCAAATATATTTTGATACCTCACCATGCAATGCCTCAAATCCAATATAAGCTTTAGTGTTGTTCAATTTTTTTAAACAGCGAGCTTTCTATGTATATAAATTAGTTATTTTCTACCTGTTAATCCCATTAAGAATCCAGCTGTTGAAGAAAATTGATAATAACAATAATAATATCAAAGTCTTACATTATTAAAGCACTTATCTACCAACAAGGTACTCAAGGCGCTTAGTATACATGTATACAATTAAACAGAAAGAGAGATTATTAAAAGTTATGAATTCTGAGACCCAACGTTGTGTATAATACTCTGCTGCTTGCTGAAAATTTAGTGGCATGGCCGCAATTAGTTCTTAACCAGTATGTTATTTGTAACAGGTGTGATCCCAGATATGGCTGATGGAAGCTCTGGCAGTATGTATTTTGTTTGATAAATTTGAATTTTTTTTTTCTGATTGATTGATTGATTAACGATTGATTGTTTTATTGATCGGCTGATTGATTTTTCAAACATGTGTTCAATTTTGACCTTCAGATAAGTTTGCTGATAACACATGTTTTTGATTTGATATGTACAATAATTGACTGGCTGATATATTGGTTGATTAACTGATTTGATTAACGATTGATTGCGTTATTGATCAGCTGCTGGTTGAATAACTTATTGATCGACCATTGATCATCAATTGATTAATAAGTTGGTTAGTTATGATATTTTTGATTGATCATCAAACAACATGTTCAGTTTAAAACATTGACTGATAAATTGATTGACTGTTTATCTGTTAAATGGCTGATTGATAAATTGGTTATTAGTTGAATTTAGTTATCAGCTATTGATTAATCAAACATGTACAGTTTGAAATATTGACTGGCTGATACATTTTAAGCTGAATGATTGATTGATTGATCGATCGATTTAATTATTGATCAATAAATCACCAGATGGAAGAACCTTACATGTACCTGATAATCAATCAATTCAGTGTTTTATATTGATCAATCAGTCTACATAACTAAGCAACAGCTGCAGTTTTTTTATTAACACTTCGCTGTGAAATTATAAAATCACCTGTTTTTGCTTCTTCTAAATGGCTTCTGTAAAGATTTGCTGTGGCTGAAAGCTCTCGGGAAAAAATCTTAAAGGGTATGGGTACTTTTTGTACCACACAAAACACAAGCGTCCACAGATTTACATAAAACTTACACAGTTTAAAGATAATGACGGTAAAAAATTGTTTTGGCATTTACAATGGATTTATGCAAAAATTTGACCACTAATGAAGCTCAAATTTCTACAGGTAAATACAGTTACATAGGCCTACGTCTTCATTCACTGTGAGTCGAGTAGAGATTCATGTAATATGCTTGATCTACACAAGCATGACAAGTTATCAACCCTTTTAATAATAACAACAATAATAATAATAATAATAATAATAATAATAATAATAGTGGCAATTTATAATGCGCCATGTCTGTCTAAAAGACACTCCTGGCGCAGGAGAGATGCCGAAGCCAGATTGCAAAGAGTATAGTTAAACACACAAATAAGTTTTCAAATGGGTTTTGGAGCTGGAATAGGTAGTGATTTGTTGGAGTTTAGGGTTTTTAAGCTTTATAAATTGTTGATATTCCCACAAGGTGCACCCTGCTCCATTATTTCACTACTTTCAAAGTTTGCTTTCAAGCTGCTCTGGCTCATTGCTCATTCACGATCATTTCATCGTGTTTTTTAATGGTTTTGATTGATTTTTATCATTACATTCTTTTTGAAGGTTGGGTCATACTTAAACTTTGGTAAAAAAAAATAAAAGGGGGGAAGGGGGATATAAAAGTAACAATAATACATAAATAAATAAACAAATAAAATAAAAATAAAATAAATTATAACTATAATTCAAATATTAATAAAATGCAATGAGTTCAATTAAAAATAATTAAAATCCCAATCCATAAATAAATCAATAGATGACTCTATAAAAAACAAAGTGATTTGTAACAAAAAAACTGGTTGTAGACCCATGTAGTTTTGAAATTGGATTTAAAAGTTGATGTTTTGCTGTGTTTTAAGGCTGTTTATGATTGAGCAGTTTTTGCTGTTGCTATGACTTTGGTTTTGATTTGAATCATTCCAGCCCTTGTCACTGGGCATGCTTAATGTTCTAGAAATGTCTTACTCTAAGATGGACGTCTAGGGTTCACACCCGAGTGTTTTTTGTTGTGCTGTTTTCTTCTTGGTAAAGGGCTCCCGCACCCTTAATGAGAAAATTGTTAATTTCTACTAGAGCATTCCAAGGGCACCAAGGCATGACCAGGGGCATGAAGGCAATCGCCTTTGTTGCCTCTGTGAAGTATCAAGTTTCTTTCATACAGTTTAAAAAGTACTCATTTTGCTCTACATGCTTCTTTTCATCTCACAGAGCAGTTGACATTTCTATTTGTTCCTCTTTCTTGCTGAGCTGTATATTCCTTCATCAATGCTACTATTGCCTCCTCTACCTCCCTGTAGACCATCCCATCCACCCACCAACCATGGTCGGTGACCCCTTCGCGTGTGACATGCCAGAACCCATCCAGTGTGAGTTTAAGATGACGAAGGGCCTCATCCACGTCTACGAGACCAAAGAGGACGCCGAGAACGACAAGCCGGTAGATTTGCCGTATGTTGACAAGTCGACATTCCTAGCTGATTCTAACAAGCTGATGGCACTCATCGCAAACGGTCCGATGTGAGTAATAATAATAATAATAATAATGATAATAGTGTCTTCTTATTTAGCGCTGAGGTCCGACACGCAGTGACGCTCATGGCGCTTCAACATTATTACCCCTGGTCACTGGGCCTTAGTTCATTATTCCAGTGACAGATGACCTGGGGGAACCACATTTTGAACCATGGTCATGATGGAGGTTTAGCTGACCGGTTTACTACATTTGTAATAAAGCATTATGGGAACATTCCATTAGAGAAAGGGGCCAGAATAACACATCCTTCTCATCTGTACCAACTCACACCTGTTATCTCCACTGAAATGGTCTGATGTGAGTTCATACATTGCTAAAAATGGTATTCTGGAAACAAGAAAAACAATCTTATTTTGAGAATATATTTCTTGTGTCACTCCCTCGAAAAAGAAGACCATTTTTAGCAGTGTAGTCAAAATTGCTTTTGTTATCCGTTGTACCCATAGAAAATTCCGACATGGAAACAATCTATCTCCTAATACCAAAACAGCAACCAATGTTTAAAATTCCACTTAATGACCTACTGAGTATTTCTGTGTACTTTTCTTTTTCTCTTCAGCAAATCTTTTTCATATCGGAGGCTGTCCTACTTGTCTTCACGATTTCATCTTCACAGTCTTCTAAACGAGATGAAAGAATTAGCCGCACAGAAGTCCGTTCCACACCGGGACTTCTACAATATTAGGAAGGTAGGCTGAGAGCAAAGAAGATTGTGAAGGAAAAGCAGAGATAATAATAATAATAATATCAAAGTCTGATAAAGATATATTATTGCAGTTATGAATTCTGAGACCCAATTATTTAGCACCTTCTAAGGGTTTACATACGTGTACAAGGTTCTGTGGCGCAGGAACACTGGGGCGAACCCCTTCTGTTTTCGATAAGTGCACTGGGTTCTTTTACATGCGTTACACAACACATGGGACCAACAGCTTTACGTCCCATCCGAAGAACAAGCAATGGTTAAGGGGATTCAAGCCCACACTCTGCTGATCAGAAACACCAGAGTTAAAATTTCGGTGCTCTTACATGTAACAGCTCGGCCACGATTTCTCCGTTTTTAGTCGAAAAGCTAGTTTTTTTATTTTAAACCCCACCCTCCCCCCAAAGGAGAACTCCTACGCAGTGAAGTTTCATGTAAGACAAGAAGTCCTCTCAATACACTCAACAAATACACTATCTGTCCTTTTGTCTGTTTGTCTGTCTGTCTGGCTGTCTTGTTTTCTTGTCTGTCTGGCTATTTTTTACAAGCTCATGCTTACCAAAACGGCCCCGTACTCTATTTATTTGTGTTTACTCTTACTTAAAGATATTTTTTGCTCTACTCCGTAATACATGTAACTTTCGTTATTCTTTTATGAGAGTATGGAAATAAATGGATTCTTGAATTGAACATTGAAAATTGAATGTAGTAGTCCCAGCCGATTTCCTACACCATCCCCTATAAGTATACATGTACCACATGGAGCAAGTTTGAGTGTGCACAATTGTTAACTAAAGGTTGACCATTTGCACTCGAACCCAGGCTGGTCGACCATTGGTTAACTACTCTGGTCGACCATTTGGAATCAGCCTGGCGCCCATGGTTTCTTCACTGGTCCCAACAGCATGTTCCCTTCTAACATGTGTAAAGCGCAGAAGGGAACCTGTGAGACTAGAGCGAAAAAGGCTGAAGGTTGACTATACTTTCAAATGGGTCGTTCGAGTGAGTGCGTCACTGCACATGTACGTTGCTGGTCAGTAGTCTATTTGTGCCCACTCGAACTTGCTCATGGCATGTCTTTATTGCTTAGCAATAATGAGCAGGATGCCCGCCATAAATTGTACATGTGGCATGGTGTTTTATCTGGTATTTTGGTAAGCATAATTTTGTTGTGTTTAGCTGCTTTTGTGTGTGCCCTTGTTATATAAAAATAAAAAGTATTAATTATTTATAAATGTTTTCCTTATTTCCAGGTGGACACTCACGTGCACGCTTCGTCAGGAATGAACCAAAAACATCTACTTCGCTTCATCAAGAAGAGAATGAAGACCGATGCCGATAGAGAAGTGTGCAAGAATAGAGATGGCACCAGACTGACACTGAAACAGGTATGGAAATGGTCTAGTTCCCAACCTCTCTGATATACATACATACTTTGTCCCACTCTTTAATTCGCTTGTTATTTAGCTTATTGTTATGACGTTACGGTTCATTCAATTTTTTTTCTTGTGGATTCTTAACAGGTGTTTGACAGCCTTAATCTAACGGCATACGACATCAATGTGGACACCCTGGATGTACATGCAGTAAGTACAGTAACAGTTATTGCACTTGTGTTTTTTGAGTGAGATACTTAACCATAATTGCTTGGTCCTTTGGATGAACAATTTGTAGTGTGCTGAGTAGTTAAAGGAACACATTGCCTTGGATCGGTCGAGTTGGTCTTTGAAAAGGTTTTGTAATCGTTGGTTAAACAATGCATATGGGTGGAAAGATGTTGTATGTACAAACATGCCTCGAAAATGCACGGTTTTCCTTTGACCTCGTCGTCTAACACGGTCGGCCAGTTATGGGAGTAATGGCCGACCGGGTTAGTTCGCAAAGTAAAAGGAAAACCACGCAATTTCGAGGCAAATTTGTTTGGATCATTTAGTTCTACTTTTAGAAGATCTTTCTATCCATATGCATTTATATAACAAACGGTTACAAACGCATTTTATAGACCAACTCGTCCGATCCACGGCAACGTGTTCCTTTAACAGAAGCATATTCAAGTTCTATTGGTTAGGTCAATGGAGTGTGGGTTTAGATCCCAGTTATTGCACTTGTGTCCTAGAGCAAGATACTTAAGCATCAGTGTTGTAGCCACGGTGGGCGGTGCTGGGCTGGCCTGCCCAGGACTCACAATTTTTGCCCAGCACTCTGAGCAAAATACCTCCTACCACCCAGCACAGATTTCCCCTAGAATAAATTATAATATTGTCCACTGTGCATTGATCTGAGACACTTGTGGAAGTGTCGTGGCCGAGTGATGGAGAGCACCGAATTCAAACTCTGCTGTATTTGATCAGCAGAGTGTGGGTTCGAATCCCAGTCATGACACTTAAGCAAGACACTTAACTATTGCTTCGTCCTTTTATATGGAACATAAAGCTGTTGGTCCTGTTTGTTGTGTATAACGCATGTAAAAGAACCCAGTGCACTTTTCAAAAAGAAAAGGGGTTCGCCCGATGCTCCTGTTCTGATTGACTGTGTTTTGCGCCACAGCACCTTGTTAATCATTACATCATGTGCATACTGTGTGTCTAAACAAAAAACTATGCACTTTTGAAATTGCTGCGGAATAAGAATATATGATTTTGGGGGAAAAGGTTTATATGTATGGATAGCTTTCGATTCAAGTTTCATATGACACCAAAAATAATTCATGCTTGGGTGAGCACTGTTCACTAAAGAATAAGTAGCTGACATCTTGGAGTGAATTTTGTAAGCTCCAAAGGACTTACCTCTCACAAATTGGAAGGCTAATTACTGCGCAACCTAATGTTTATACCCTTGACAAAAGACTGCTCACCCGACCATGAATTTTTTTCTGACTTTTGGTGTCATGAAAGCTGAATCCATAAGCTATCCATACATACACCCCTTTTCCCCCATAATCATACTATTTATTCAGCAGCCATTTAATAAATGTATAGTTTTTTTTTAGACACCCTGTAGTGCTATGTAAAACGAGTAGCAGCCGATTTCATGCAACGCTCGGATCATTCCCATCTCGAGTTAGGACGAGTAACCCGTCCTAACTTAGGATGGGTTCAATGCTTCCTACGTAATTTGATATGAAACTGAACCCGTCCTAAGTCCTAAGATTAAGTTAGGAAGAGTTTGGTGAAATCGACGGCTTGGTCTCATAATTTAAAAACTGCAGGAAAATACTCAGACTTGAAATTGCAGTTTCCAACCCTGAGTGAGTCCATGGTTGTCTCAGGTTGCTGGCTAACGAGAAAAACCTGTAATGAATTACTTTAATGTTCCATCTCGTAGGATGTCAGGGCCGAGCAGATAAGAACACCAAACTCAAGCTCTTGTGATTCTGTTCAGCAGAGCGTGGGTTTCGGGAGTCGTGACACTTGTGTCCCTGAGCAAGACACTTCACTATAATTGCTTCTCTCCACCCAGGGCTAAATGCGTACCTTTGAGGGCAGAGATGGTTCTTGTGATTGATTTGAGTAGCGCATATTTGTTGCACAGGCTGTATACTCCGCAGGGAGCTGAGATGGTTTAAGGAATGATTAAATGGCCCAGTGACCAGGGGTGATGATGTTGGAAGTGCTTTGAGACGCCCTTCAGTTGTGTAAAGCGCTATATATATATAACAAATAATTTTTTGTTATTGTTATTATTATTCCGCGGTTTCAAATAATGGGAAATTCGTAGTTTGAATATATTTTTGTAAATGTTTGTAAGTCCACTTCTTGAATGATTTTAATCCACCACAGGATCGCAATACTTTCCATCGCTTCGACAAGTTCAACTCCAAGTACAACCCCATCGGTGAAAGTAAACTGAGAGAAATCTTCATCAAGACTGATAACTACATTGGTGGTGAATACTTTGCTCAACTTATAAACGTAAGTGAAAGGGTTGGGGTACTTTTTGTACGACACAAAACACAAAGTTCCACAGAATTACTTTGAACTTAAGCAGCTTAAAGGGAAGGTACATGTTTGGTAATTACTCAAAGAAAATATTAACTTAAAAACTGACTTGGTAACGAGCATTGGAGAGCTGTTGATGGTATAAAACATTGTGGGAAACAACTTCCTCTGAAGTAACGTAGTTTTTGAGAAAGAGGTAATTTCTCACTACAATAACAAAAAATCTTCTAGCTAATGTCTTTTCTTCCTATCTGAAAGCACACAGATTTGTCCAACAAGGGTGTTTTTTCTTTCATCATTTTCTTGCAACTTCGATGACCAATTGAGCCCAAATTTTCACAGGCTTGTTATTTTATGCTTATGATGGGATACACCAAATGAGAACACTGGTCTTTGACAATTAACAAACAATTTCACACATACAAATTTCAAAAGTATATTTAAGCATGTATAACAAATTTACGCAACTCTCCTGAAAACATTACTCTTTAATTTTCACCTTTTTTTTTTCTCTCAAATAATTGACAACTAATGAAGCTGAAACTTCTACAGGTTAATTATATTACATAAATCGTCATTCACACTTTGTCAGTGAGTAGGGATTAATGTCATGGCCAAACACTTGATCTTGAAGGGTATCAAACCCTTTAAGTTCAGGAGCTACTCAAATTTTCATGAGAGGCGGGAAGAAAAAAAATGAGAATTGAAACATTTGCTAAAATAAAAACAAAAATTCTGCAAAGTGGTTCAGTTTAGGTCACACCGATAATAAAGAGTTAATTTGTAAGTAGTATTCCAGCAAGTTTTTCCACGGTTGCCAATTTGTTCTCATTCACAGGAGATGGGTGCAGACTTGGAAGAGAGCAAGTACCAGAATGCAGAGTACCGGTTATCCATATATGGACGTAGCAGAACGGAATGGGACAAGCTTTCTAAGTGGGCCGTTGATCACACGGTGTACTCGGACAATATTAGATGGCTGATCCAGGTGCCGAGACTATAGTAAGTTGCCATCAGGCGTAGGGTGTTGTGGCCGCAAGGCCTGTGGTATCTTCGCTTAAAGTGGATATCAGCTTTTTTATTTGAGAGATGTTAAATTTGCATCGGGGATAAAGAATAATAATTTTGGTTTTTACCCATACACCGATGTGTGTTTAGCACTGTATACTCAGTACTTTCCCGAGTCCTGTGAACAAATATCACAGGCATGATACTCGGGTGAGATTCAAACATAGGATTCGAACTGCCTCTAGCTACTGGGCATTCTTGGTAGTCTAGTTAGTAAGAAATGGCTCTAGAATTGCAAGGGTCGTGGGATGGAAGCCCACACGAGTATTATGCCTGTGATATTTTTTTCACAGGACTCGGGAAAGTGCGGAGCTTTTTTATTGATCAGGTGCGATTTTTATTTCCGTTCTTTTTCTTTTTTTTTCCCGTATATAGGCCTAAAATTGGCATGCCTTACATAAGCTTGGTCACAATAATGATCAACTACAATTTTTGTTTTCATATCCTAAGTTACTATGTATTACTGTCATTTGCTCATAATTTGAATATAATAAAAATAATAAAAAAAAATTGTAAAATTGTTTGTATGTAGGGCAGCAATAATATAAATGTGTGCATATACAAATAATTGTGAATTTTAAGTAAAAGTTAAACTTGTTTTTGTTAGAGCGAGTGACACTCTTTGAAATACCATTCACTCAAAAAAATCTATTTTTTAATGTTTGGGGCCAAAAATCTGACAAAGCATCTTTAAAACTCTTCTGCTTCAATTTTACAGGGACAAGTTTGTATCTGACTTTTCAGCGGATGATATTTGCACTTGGGTGTCACATTGCCATTGCTCGTGTTGTCATTTGTAATTGTCAGTCCCGCCTTCAAGCGTCCCCCCCCCCCCCCTTTTTCTTTTTTTTCTTTTTAATGGTCCAACCCAGCACAGACTGGACAACTGCCTTAAAACCGACATGAATGAATGGTTCAATGTTTTTACTGTAGACGAGAATTTGAATTACCCTGTTTGGGATTTAAGTTGAATTGAATGTTGAAAAATTGATCTTTTCTTCCATCTCTGTAGACTCCAGTGCTTCAATACCTCTATTACTTGTGTCAGATCGGTATTGCAATGTCACCACTCTCGTATATAGGCCTAAAATTGGCATGCCTTACATAAGCTTGGTCACAATAATGATCAACTACAATTTTTGTTTTCATATCCTAAGTTACTATGTATTACTGTCATTTGCTCATAATTTGAATATAATAAAAATAATAAAAAAAAATTTTAAAATTGTTTGTATGTAGGGCAGCAATAATATAAATGTGTGCATATACAAATAATGTGAATTCAGCCATATACATGAGATCAATTAGGTGCCCCGATTCGGCTAGCGGTAATGCGTGACACGCGCTCACTTGACGTTACACGATCATTCTTACATCATGTAACTTTCTCTCTTCTACATTGTGATTCCTACTAATGCAATTGTGACTCTTTCCTCCAGCGATGTGTATCGATCAAACAAAATGGTGGACAACTTTGCCGAGATCATCGATAACATCTTCATGCCGCTATTTGAAGCGACTAGAGATCCAAGCTCACATCCAGAAATGCATAAGTTCCTTCGCTATGTAAGTTTTCCTTCATTTTGTGTAAAAACAAATATTTAGTTGATGAAACTTTCTAAGGAGTTGTTCTGCTAATCATTTGTCGATCCACTTATCATTTGTTGATCCACTAATCATTTATATATCCACTAATTATTTGATGATCCAGTAACAATTTATTTGTTGATCCACTACTAATTTATTGCCCTTCATCATCAGGTGACTGGCTTTGACAGTGTGGATGATGAATCCAAACCAGAAGATCTTATCTTCACTAGCGAAAGCCCCGACCCAGAGCAGTGGAACTGCGCTGAGAACCCACCATATTCCTACTACCTCTATTACATGTACGCCAACCTGGTGGTGCTCAACAACTTCCGAAGGTGAGAGTTCTAGCTTCACAAAAGGCTGCAAAAGCTAATTTTGAAAATATAATATGAGAGATTATTCAATAGAGTTGACACTTTAAGACACTGGACACCTTTGGTAATTGTCAAAGACCAGTCTTCTCAGTGGTGTATCTCAACATGCACAAAATAGCAAACCTGTGAAAATTTGAACTCAATTGGTCGTCAAAGTTGCAAGATAATAATGGAATCATAATGTATACTCCCCAGGGAGCTGAGAAAGATTATAGGAATGTTGTTGACTATTTGCTTTGATTTGCCAGCATTTGTGTCCCCATTTGTTTAAAACCGAGAATGAAATTTGTGGATTTTGTTTGTGTCTGTTTTCAGAGAGCGAGGTTTCAACACCTTTGTTTTGAGACCTCATTGTGGGGAGGCTGGACCAGTTCATCACCTCGTCACTGCTTTCATGCTGGCAGAGAATATCTCTCATGGCTTGCTGCTCAGGAAGGTTAGTTGCGTCATGCGTTTGTCTCGTCTTGTTTGCTTTCTTTTGTTTCTTGTAACCAGACTTAAGTAACACGTTAACTGTGGGTGTCACTTGATAATATAATAGCAGGATAGTAAGCGTACAAGTGAAACTCCAAGATACTGTTCTCTATTTGCTAAATACAGAAGGGTTTTATTTAGAACTGTATAGTTCTGAAGCGATACACAGAGATCCAGAGAAATGTCACGATGAGTGTATAAGACAAGCATTTAAAGATGCTATGTCAGATTTTTGGCCGATTTGACCCCAAAATTTTGATTTAACATTCAATAGGTATTTTGATGGGGGTCGAGAAAGTGACAAGCTTTCATTTGAGCCATTGCTCGAAAAAGTCCGCCAATTATTAGTAGCAGTGAAATAAAGTGCTCAAAATTAGTTTTTGTCGGGATCCCGACAATATATCATGTGACCAATTCTTATGTGTTTTATAAGAAACGTTTTAAATTTTTGTCATGGTTCCTGACCATTAAAAGTAAAAGTATATTTTTTTTCCGTTAGAGCGAGTGATACTCTTTGAAATAGCATTCACTCAAAAAAATCTATTTTTTAATGTTTGGGGCCAAAAATCTGACATAGCATCTTTAAGACTCTTCTGCTTCAATTTTACAGGGACAAGTTTGTATCTGACTTTTCAGCGGATGATGTTTGCACTTGGGTGTCACATTGCCATTGCTCTTGTTGTCGTTTGTAATTGTCAGTCCCGCCTTCAAGCGTCCCCCCCCCTTTTTTTTTTCACAGTGGGATGGGTGTTTTTTTAACTGTGGGGTATGTATTAGGGGGCATTCTTTGTGGCAGAACAGCTTTATAGAGGTGCTGGTCACCTGTTCCTCCTCGCCACTCACTTTATCACACGGCCGCCGACCCTGCCGGCTTTAAATGACCGTTGAAGAACTCCTCGCTACCCTTGTATTCCCTTACTTAATGGCATGTCGTGAACACCAATATAAAATACTTTGTAGAACTATACTTTAATGTTTCAACCCAGAACAGACTGGACAACTGCCTTAAAACCGACATGAATGAACGGTTCAATGTTTTTACCGTAGACGAGAATTTGAATTACCCTGTTTGGGATCTACCAACGCTTAATTGAATAGAACTAATGGGAAGGTACACAATAGGAGACTTTCCAACGCTAGGCGGCAGCAGACATACCGGGTAAATTTCCATTGTTTACGTAGTTCTGAACATGCGCACAATTCTGAGAACAATGGATTTACCCGGTAAGTCTGCTGCCCTCTATCGTCCCAGAAAGTCTCCCATTGGTAATTACTCAAAACAAATACTAACTTAAAAACTGACTTGATGACGAGCGTTGGAGAGCTGTTGATAGTATAAAACATTGTGGGAAACAACTCCCTCTAAAGTAGCATAGATTTTGAGGAAGAGGTACATGTAATATCTCACTGAAATAATAAAACACTTCTAGCCAGAAGTCTTTTACTCCTGTTCGTCCAACAAGGGTGTGTTTCTTTGATCAATTTTTCGCCACTTTGATTACCAATTTAGCTCAAATTTTCACAGGCTTGTTACTTTATGCTGAAGTTGGGATACACCAAGTGAGAAGACTGGTCTTTGACAATTAGAAAACGTGTACCTTCCCTTTAAATTGAATTGAATGTTGTATAAATGATTATATTATCTTCCATCTCTGTAGACTCCAGTGCTGCAATACCTCTATTACTTGTGTCAGATCGGTATTGCAATGTCACCACTCTCCAATAATTCCCTCTTCCTGAACTACCATCGGAACCCTCTGCCGGAGTTTCATGCTCGTGGGCTGTGCGTGTCGCTCTCCACTGACGACCCACTACAGTTCCACTTCACCAAGGTAATCATTAAAGGAACATTACAGAATCAGTTTTTCGCTAACAAAACAGTTGCTGGCAGTGCAAGCACATGATGAAATTTTGTTATAACTTATTTAAGTTAGTTAATCTTTGAATTTTGTTCCGTTACTTTGTTCATGTAACTGTAAGTATCATTGAATTCGCTTATGTACATTTGTGTTAACTTCAATGGTTAACTTAAGTACAATAATTTCAGTGTCTTTGACTTTGCATATGTAAATTTATGTTAATTTAATTGTGCTTTCCCAGGAACCGCTGATGGAAGAGTACAGCATTGCTGCTCAAGTCTGGAAGCTGACTACATGTGATATGAGTGAGCTAGCCAGAAACAGTGTCATCATGAGTGGATTCCCTGATGAGGTGATTATTCAAATATATTCATTTATGCAAATTTATGTAGCATGAAGAAACATTCTCTTTTTTCTATGGATTTACCATGCTTACAGAATAAAATCTGAAACAAATTTTGGTTTACTTTAAAAGGCACTGGACACTTATTGGTAGTTACTCAAAATAATTGTTAGCATAAAAGCTTCCTTGGTAACGATCAATGGAGAGCTGTTGATAGTATAAATCATTGTGAGAAACAGCTCCCTCTGAAGTAACATAGTTTCGAGAAAGAAGCAATTTTCAACTGAAATTTTTGAATTTGATTTTGAGGCCTCAGAATTTGATTTTGATGTTTCGAAATCAAGCATCTGAAAGCACACAACTTCATGTGAGAAATTTTCACAGGTTTGTTATTTTGTGCATATGTTGAGATACAGCAAGTGAGAAGACTGGTCTTTGACATTTACCAAAGGTGTCCAGTTTTAAAGCCGTAGACAAGGTTGCTTGCTGAACCAGAAACACCAGGGTTAATACCTACTAATCCAAAGTGTTCTGGTTTTTTTCATATGCACTTTCCAATCCTAGTACACAGCTTATAATGTCCCATCCGAAGGACAAAGCAATTATGGCAAAGTGTCTTGCTCAAGGACAGGGGTGTCAAGACTGAGAATCGACCCAACTAATCAGAAACACCAGAGCTCGAGTCTGGTGCTCTTAACTGCTGGCCAACTGTCATCAACATCATCATCATCATCTATCGTCGTTGGCTGCTGCCCGTTGACGCAAAAACCGTCCACTTCTCCTGGGTTGTGTGGCTTGTGCAGGGGTGATTTTGCGTCGCTGTAGGTTGCCGCAGTTAGTTCAGCCACACTGAGGCCTCTCCAACTGGTGGCCTTACCTTTAAAGATCATTAGGACCAGACCTTTGTTACGGCCATTATCACTATCAACTGTGCTTGTTCGTACTGACATGGTTTGCAGTGAACACACACTCCCCACACATTAGTCCAAGGATCCTGAGTAGGAGCCAGTTTTACCATGCATCACCGAGCTCCATTTCCAGCCTCCATTTCCCGCCTTCGTGCATCACCAAGCTAATTCGCATCAACAGTACTTAAGCAGCATGCAGCATCAGAGTCCAGCTTTCTCCAGAAGACGATCAGAGCATACTGATCGAAACGTCGAGGTTGAAACCAACGGTTCTTTTCAGAACCACCCCAACTCATTAGAGATAGTCATTACAAGGTGTTACAGCAAACCTTTCTATATCGTATTTCCACCATGCAAAGTTTCAAATCCTACAATGTACATTACCAGAGTCTTACACATTTCTTACTATACTCTTTTTCCAGTTTAAGGACCACTGGCTAGCACCCAACTGGCGAAAAGAAGGAACACAAGGCAATGACATCACACGCACAAACATCCCCGACATCCGAAGTGCCTTCCGATTCGAGACGCTGACCGAGGAACTTACGACAATCTACCAATCAATCAAGAGCATGGCGCATCGAAAGAGCGTAGTCACTGCTCCAAAGTTCTAGGATTGCGAATTGAGGTCAAGGGTGAGACGCTGTAGACCATGCGCTTTTTATGGCCATCTAAAGCGCCCTCTTGTGAAATCTTAGCGCAATTTTATAGAGTGTAGTCACTCTTCTAAAGTTCTAGGTTTGCGAATTGAGGTTAAGGGTGAAACGCTGTAGCCAATGCACACTTTATTTCCATCTAAAGCGCCCTCTTGTGAAATCTGAGCAAAGCGCCCTCTTGTGAAATCTTAGCGCAATTGTGTACAGCGTATAGTTACTCTTCCAAAGTTCTAGGTTTCTGAACTAAGGTCAAGGGTGAGACGCTGTATAGACCATACGCACTTTGTCGCCATCTAAAGCGCCCTCTTGTGAAATCTTAAGTTTGTATAACATTTTCATTTTCACATGAACGCCTGTGTCAGTTATGTGCCTTTAATTGCAGTTTTCAAAGCCTTGCAGAAAGATGCTGCTAGGGTTGAAACGTCAGGCCATTTACGGTCTTTAGCATAAAATAATTGTGTAACAAGCTTGATACTAACCCCTTAACTCCAAGGGTGATTTATTAACAAAAGTTGAGCGGGTTTTAGTGAGTGACTAGACTCGACTAGACTTGAAGGCACTGGACACTGTTGGTAACTATGGCTTAAAATAATTGTCAGCATAAAAACTTACTTGGTAGCGAGCAATGGAGAGCTGTTGTTAGTACAAACCTTTGTGAGAAACGGCTCCTTCTCAAGTAGTTTTTGAGAAGAGGTAATTTCTCACTCAAATATTAAAAGACATGCCTGAGGCCCTTTTTAGCAACTGAAAGCACACAAACTCGTATCTTTCATTATTTTTTTTGTACCTTCGATGACAAATAAATTGAGCCCAAATATTCACAGGTTTTATAACATATGCATCAAGTGAGAATGCTGGTCTTTGACAATTACCAAACATATCCATTGGCTTTAACCATAGTCGATCTAGATATCACTTAACACTGCGTGGCTTAACTTGCTGAAAGATATTGACAAAATAGGGAGACCGCAAACAAAGAGCTGGATAGCTCAGTTGATAAAGAGCCGGCACGTTAATCCGGAAGTCGTTGGTAATAAAAACTAAGCTGATATAAAAATTGTATTAACGATTTAAAACAAAATGCGTGCTTAGGGAAACCAACTGCCTTTTATTGTTAACAAATAAAACAAAAATATAATAAGATTAATACTAAGTTGACTGTATTTATATATATTTGCAAATTAGATAAATTTGTTGTGCAAAATAGCATCGAGAAGAAATTGTATAATTCAAGTTATAGAATATTGCACAGGCACTAGAATATGTTATAAGTGAGATATTTGATGTGCATGATAGTTAAGGCACGAATACAGCAATTATTTCTCGTATGAAATAGCACAGGCACATAACATTGAACATTATTTCACAAAAGATGGCAAGAATATATAGTTTAAAATTATATTATGAACAAAATAGCATGCACATGTACATGTAAGCTGACTCACAAATATACATGTATAGTAGAAGATATCAGCAAAATTAATACCTTATTACAAATATATTGGTAAGAATTTATAAATATTTGTAAGTATTCAGTTTGAAAGTTATTACTTAATAGAAACCAAAAAGTGTATGGGACATTTGATTATATGTCTGCGCAAATACTTCCTTATAAATGTATATACAATATTGAACAAAATATCTAAATGAAAGAAGCTGTATCAATGGGCGACTTTTGGGACGCTTGGTGGCAGCAGACTTACCAGGTAAAATCCATTGTTCTCGGTCATGTGCGCATGCTCAGAGCTACGTAAACAATGGAAATTTACCGGGTAAGTCTGCTGCCCCCAGCGTCCCAAAGTCTCCCATTGGAAAACATTTTTAAACTGAGGTTTTTTATGTTGTTATTTTGTGTGTTATTGTTATTGTTTTTTATTTGTTCAGTTAATTGTATTTTATTTAGTCTCACTTATTAGCTTTGTGTAACCTTTTTTAATTGTTCAAAAGACTGATAATTAATTGGTTGTTTGATTGGTAGATTGATCGACGGATTGATTGATTAATGATCAATCAATAGATTGAGTATTGGTTTATTGATCAATGATTGATTGATTGATGGATTGATATAGATTGATCAATCAATGCGATCCAGCAATCAATTGATTGGACTCGTTGTTCAATTGATTTATCAATAATTTATCATAAACGCATTGGTTGTTTGGTCATTAATTGACCAATCAATCAATAACTGATAAATCAATCGACAAACCAATTATATTGATTGATCAATAATTGATCACTCAACCAAACAACCAACCAGATTATTTGATTTATGCAATTGTTTAGCAGTCTAAAAAAAACCCAGCTTTTTGCAATATTGTATAATTTCAAAAGGCGTTGATGGGTTTCTTCTGTGGGCATTTCTGCCTGTTATCTTTCTGTTTAGTTTTTCAGGCAAATCTATTTTGAAAGTATAAAGTCAACTTAAGTATGCCAATAATATTCATAAGAAAAGTGATATTTTAAATGTGTACTTTAATAGATGTTACTATTGTTAATTTTAATCACAATGTGTAAAACCTGAGAATTATGTTTTATTAATAATATTGCAATGTTCATTATGTGCAGTTATCCAGTTTTATGTGTAAGAAATTCAGTAATTTTTATGAAGTTTGAATTTTAAGATTTACTAGACACAAGTTTAAAGCCTATGAACAACTTTGGTAACTGTCAAAACCAGGGCCTAATTTTATAGTAGCTAAGCACAACAACTTTACATGAGGCGATAACCAGCCCAAACACCATGTCACATGTACAATTTGTGACTGGTATCCTGCTCATTTTTGCTAAGCATAAAGTAGTTAAGCAATATTTTCTACTAAAGCAGCTCCATGAAATTTAGCCCAGTATCCACTCCTTTGTATGACCCTTGTGAAATAACAAATCTGTGAAAATTTAAGCTCAGTTGGTCATCTGGGAATTTTCCAACACCAGGTTGTGGAATGCATGATCAAAAACTAGCATTTCATACAGAAACATGTTTTAGAGGGAAGATTTCCCACCATGATTAACTTTATAACGTGTTACAATTATGGCAAATATTTGTTAACATTATCTTCAATATTATTACCAATTTTGTCTATAATGTACATAGCACTCAAATACTGGCGTAGCTTGGGTTGTTGGCACTTTGTTGGCAGGTGTGGGCCCTTCACTCACTTTGTTTTTGAAAATGTTTGCATTGTTCTAAGATAGATCCAAGCACAACAACATTACACTTGGCATTTGGCGATTACTGCTATAGCAGTGTTGAGCACAAAGTATCCTGCACAAGTTTCAAATCAGAGCATAATTTATCTGCTTTGCGCTCGATGGTAATAACGTGGTCAGTTTTGCGCCCACCCCTTGTTTATGTGCCCTGAGCATGTCTTCCTTGTCCTCCTGTTATTGCTAATTAATGCTTAATACAAAAATAGTAATTATTGAAGTCTGACAGCTTTTCGAAATAAAAACTCAAAAAAGGTCCAGTGGCATCTAAATTTCAGGTTTCTTTCTTCATTTGTTGTACGGTGTTGTCTCGTGAAAGGGTGTTGAAATCTGGACAAAAAGGTGGCCATCTTGGAATAGGATCTAGTATGCTGAGCAAAAAGGAATTTGTTTATACACTGGCATTTTTACTACAAAGATGTTACAATCTAGACGAAAAGGTGGCCATCTTGGAATAGGATCTAGTAGGGCCTAAGTATGCTGAGCAAAGAAGGAAAATATTTATAAACCGGCAATTCTACTCCAAGCCAGCCCTGTGTACATCTTGGAATTAATAGGATCTTGTATGTTGAGCATGCAAAGAAGGCAACCATTATTAATTACTAATAATATTCTATACAAAGGCGTTACATATAGACGAAAATGTGGCAATCTTGGAATAGGATCTAGTATACTGAGCAAAGAAAAAAAGTCTTTATAAACTGGCAAATCTTTATGCCAGCCCTGTGAATGGGGGGGGGGGGGCTCTCCCAATCCAAGGAGAGCCCCCCCCCCCCCTCTTCCCCGTAATGGTCACTATAATAGTCTACAAGCTGTGTGGCTGGGCGACCTCATGTATAAACTCGTGCAATTCAAAGCCTCAGCCCCTAACATTTTAAACAACAGTTCCTGCAATTATTTCTGAGGGAGGAGATGATGATGTAACAGAAGGAATGCAACTTTTACACAAGTTTTTGGGTGCCTTTGTTTGAATAGTGGGCTACACACGTGGGAGAAAGTGACAATAACATTGAACACTTTTGTTCAGTTACAATCATTAGAACTCTGGTGGGTCGCGATTTTTTTTTCTTGAAGAACCATGGAATTAAACCAAAGGAATGGTACTCTGGTGTAGAGTTTGGAGAGATGGAGGAATTCTGGTGGGTCGAATGGTTTTGTAAAGAGCCATGGAATTAAACCAAAGGAATGGTACTGTGGTGTAGTGTTTGGAGAGATTCCAATAGTCTGGCCATGGAGGAATTCTGGTGGGTCGAATGGTTTTGTAAAGAGCCATGTAATTAAACCAAAGGAATGGTACTCTGGTGTTGCTTTATAGTGATGGGAGAGAATGTGCTAGTCTGACCATGGAGGAGAACACGAGGCTATCCCCTTAGTGAGTCAAGTAGGCCTTCAACACGGGTAGCGGTTCGTGTGTATGTGTGCCACATGCGGCATGGAGGAATTATGATGTGTGAGGCAAATTCCCAGGAATCAGAACCAAATGGACGCATTGTCGAAGTCAAAGGTATTTTGTGAGTAACTTTATGAAATATATCCGTATCTGACGACTGCCACATTCTTATACTTTTAAGTATGTATTGATTATTAAGCTGCCCCCACCTTTTTATGATCCTATGACATGACGCGCGCACGTGCTATTGGTCGTACAACACTACTTTTCCCAAGTAGGCCTTCAACTACTTTTCCCGTTGTGTGAAGGCTGCTTGCAATTAAAGCTCATGTGTATTTCGCACATTATTCTTTGTCTTTCCCCGTGTTGCGTAAATTTTGCTTATCTTGAATGGTTACACTTTTGTCATTGACAAAAATCTGCATGCATGCTGATGATCATGCACCTATAAAAACTGGGTTCCGAAAACGCCATAAAGCGAACACAAGTTTCAAACAACAGAGGTCGCCCTTGATCAATTGCTGTTTGTTGATAATCGGACTTGTCGTCGGAAGTGAACTGCCTGATCGAGCTGAGTGGCTTTGGTTTTGCGGATTTACGACGACAGCAGAAAGACGTTAGTATCCAAGAAGCTGGGCAGCTGATAAAAGGTAAGATAATATGGAGGGTATAATAACCTAATCTTTTTGTTTAATTTAGGATAATGTACTATGTAGCCTGTTAGTGTTAGTGTACTGTGTAGCGTTAGTGTAAGTACAAACAATGGGTCCTACTAAAAGCCGACAACAAACCGACAACGCCGACAACAAGTCCAGAGCGCCGCCAACACGCCGCCAACAAGTTTTAAATACCTCAAAAAATGGCAAATAAACCATAGATATATTAGAACTATGTGTGTTCTGTAATATAAACATAAATTTAATGGAAAAACTTCACGAAAAGTGTGAATTTTTAACCAGAAAAAAACTTAACTTTCACGGAAAACAATCGCACGCCATCTTGGCTTAAAATCATGTTTGGACCAGTGCATTATAATGCCGGTAAGTCTGATTTAGCAATAGAGGGCGGGCGTCATGCACTGTGCACACTAGACCTTATCGCAAATACCAATGCGCACAGGCAGACTGTTGAATGAGGTGCATTGTGGGATATATGTGGATCAAATTTGGATACCAGCAAGACCACAATGCACCTAATTCCTAGCTTTACGCGTGCGCCCCGGTATTTGCGAAAAGGTCTCTGAAGTGAAGGTCTTCACATGAAGCCCGCCCTCTGTTGTTGATAAGTGCTAAATCTACCCGTATCATAATGGTCTGGTCCGAACACGGTTTTTAAGCCAAGATGGCGTCCAACCGCTTTCCGTGCAAGTGAAGTTTTTTTCTGGGTAAAAAATACACACTTTTCGTGCAGTTTTTCCATTAAATTTATGTTTATATTACAGAACATATATAGTTCTAATTTATCTATGGTTTAGGCCTATTGGCCATTATTGAGGTATTTAAAACTTGTTGGCGGCGCTCTGGACTTGTTGTCGGCGTTGTCGGTTTGTTGTCGGCTTTTAGTAGGACCGCAAAAAATAGTTAAATGGCCTGACGTTTCGACCCTAGCAGAGTCTTTCTCGAAGGCTAAATGACAACACAACAAACATGAACAGGTATCTAAGTGAAACATAGTGTAAGTACTTACAAATAAACTAGTTGCGATAACAGAACCCTCCTGCCGACGGAGTAGCCGGAGGGTTACGAAGCAGACGCAGTGCAGTGTGAGCAGGGCGAAATGGTTAAAAACGTACAATTTCGACAGCTAGTCAGCAGATTTGCTCCATTTTTACCACTTTTGAAAATCATGACACAAATTCTAGAAACACAAACTTGATCCTCAATGTCTAATGAATCCAACAATATCACTCAAAACACCATTGAGGAAATAATTTGAAGAAAAGGCATAAAAACTTACCAGATTCCCGAGCGAAAGACCCAGGTTCAAAATTCAAACCTGAGGGGGGCGGAGCTTCGGCTGTTTGTGCACGTCACGGACTCGCTGCATGTGGTGCATTCTGTATCCATGCAACTGTGCAGCCGTAGTCTTGTACACGCAGTGAGATGCGAAAATCAGAGAAACAGAGCGCCCGCTAACGTTCGATTATAACAAGCGTGTACAGTTTTTGCCGTGCATAGATCGGAACGTTGGTTGTGTGTGACCGCGCAACATCAATGGTCTTGGATCAAGACTACGCTGAGTCGTTGACCCCGGTGATGTGCACACACGGCCGAAGCTCCGGCATTAATACATGTAAACCTAACTGCCCACCAACGAGGTGAGCGTGGCATCAGTCGCTGCGTGTGACGCACGTGCAAGGGGTCAATTGCCAAAAAAATGGGCTAAAAAAAGGCAAAGCCCTAACGGCACGCCAACAAATTCATTTTGGCTGAAGACCAGTTTCTTTTTAAAGCAAGATTTTTCTTTGCTTTATGTATAAATTAATGTAAAAGCAAGATTTTATATGAACAGTTGGAGGCTTTATTCATTATGAAAGTCTGCTAAGGTGTAGGATGATACTGTTTAGGCACCACTTCATTATGAAAGTTTGCTAAGGTGTAGGATGATACTGTATAGGCACCACTTCATTATGAAAGTCTGCTAAGGTGTAGGATGATACTGTATAGGCACCACTTCATTATGAAAGTCTGCTAAGGTGTAGGATGATACTGTATAGGCACCACTTCATTATGAAAGTTTGCTAAGGTGTAGGATGATACTGTATAGGCACTACTTCATTATGAAAGTTTGCTAAGGTGTAGGATGATACTGTATAGGCACCAGATTCTCCTACTACTCTAGAACTATATGTATGGTGTTCGTTCCTCTATCTTCTATGACCACAATTTAGCAGAACGAACCTCATAGTTCTAGAACGAGTAGGAGTACATAGTGCTGGAAGCCTCGAATTCGCTCGGCCACTAACTTTATATTTTTTGCAATTACTTTACTTTAGAATTAGGAAAATACGTTGGGTTTCAAAACACGTACAAAGGAGTTTTGGAACGTAAACCAGTCATCTCGCCACCCCCACCCCCCCCCCCCCCCGCAAAGTCGGGTGGGGACTGTGTCGGGGGGGGGGGCGACTCTGTAGGGGCGACATTGTGAGGGGGCAAGTTTGTACCCGGAGGGGGCGAGCTTGCTGGGAGGCGACTTTGTAGGGGGTGACTTTGCAGGGGGCTACTTTGCCAGGGGGCGAGATGACTGGCATTATTTGGAACAGTGTAACTGTAACTGGCTTTAACGTAACAAACAAAGTACTTAAATTTAAATTACATTTTGGGTTTCTTTTATCCAATAATGCAGGCAGCTTCCAGACAGAGGTTTCCCACTTTCATTCAAGATGGATTCATCCGATGATGATGAGTCATACGTTTGCAAAATCTGCCTTAAACAATTTGGCTGTGAGTCTTCTCTGAAAAGACATTCAAGGAGTGTCCATCAAAAGATACAACATAACTGTGATTTTTGCGACAAGTCATTTACACAAAAATGCATTCTGCGAGATCATGTGCGAGTCCATAAGAACGAGAAACCATTTCTCTGCGATGTATGTGGTAAAGGGTTCTCTGGTAAAGCCAATCTCAACATGCATCTAAAAATCCACAGCAATGAAAAAACTTCCGTTTGCGCATTTTGCGGAAAAGCTTTCTCCAACCGAGGCAATCTCATCAGACATGAGAAAATCCACACTAAGGAAAGACCTTACACATGCGATGTATGTGATAAGACTTTCACGCAAAAAGGCTCGTTAAGAGATCATCTACGACTCCACAATAATGACAGACCACACTCATGTGAGGTATGCGGCAAGGCGTTCGCCCAATTGTCTAATCTTAAGACACATTTCAACAGGAAACATTACGTTGTCACAAGTGAGGAACAACCGGATGGTTTCGAGAAAGAATCCCCTGAAAAACAACCTTCTGAGAAGGAACTTCTGGCAGCTGACTCTACTTCCGAGGATAATGTTTGCAGGATTTGTAACAAGTCATTCGCGAAGAAAGGCAGTCAACAAAATAAGCGCCGTTTACGCAGTAGCAAGACGCAATTCACTTGTGACACCTGCGATAAATCATCTGCCCATCAATCAAAACTACCAACTCATAGCAAGACTCGCCATTCAAGTAAAAAAACCTCAGTAAACATATTTCGTTGTACCTTTTGCAATAAGATCTTCTCACAGAAGTCTAATCTTAAAACGCATCTGAGAATCCACACTCTGGAAAAACCATTTGCTTGTGAGTATTGCGATAAACGTTTTACGCAATCAAGCAATCTGAGGAAACATGTGATGACCCACACCCTTGAGAAACCGTTTCCTTGCGACGTTTGTGGAAGGAGCTTTTCTCAGAAGAGTAATTTGAAGAAGCACAAGAGGGTTCATACAAATGATGAGAATACTTCTAGGAGGGCGACCAAAAGGAGCGTAACTCAACCAAGAGATGAACCGTTCATTTGCGATGTCTGCGGGAAATGCTTCACACAAAAGGCTAACGCCAAAAGGCATAAAATGATACACACCAACGAGAGACCTTATGTGTGTAACATTTGCGGCCGAGCCTTCACAAAAAATGAATGCCTGAAAAACCACCTTCTGGTCCACTTCCCTGTCTTAATGCGGAAATCTTTTGTCTGTAATTTTTGCCATAAAAGCTACGGTAAAAAATCGCAATGGCTACAACACCAGAAATTGCACTCTGACAACGAAGGTTTAGATGTTGCTGACCAATAATATAATAATTTGTAATAATAATATTGAAGTCTTATAGCGCACGTATCTACCACCAAGGTACTAAAGGCACTGAGATACAAATTTTCAGAAAGGTTTTTAAAGTTACAGTATATAAACGTATTCTGTTAGTAGACCCAATTATGTCATGGATAAGGGTTTTACAAGGTGCTTCGCCAAAAACACAGGGGCGAACCTCCATCTCTTTTTGATATGTGCACTGGGTTCTTTTACATGCGTTACACAACTCATGGGACCAACGGCTTTATGTTTCTTTCAATGGACGAAGCAATGGTGCAAAGTTCCGATGAGCGAAGCAAAGTGTCTTGCTCAAGGACACAAGTATCATGGCTGGGGATTCGAACCCACACTCTGCTGATCAGAAACACCAGAGTTTGAATTATGTGCTCTTAACAAGACACGACCACGACACTTCCGATAGAATGCCCAAAGAGATGGCTACCTTGTTGATAGATACGTGTGCTATGTAAGACTTTGATATTATTATTATTATTAATTTATTCTCCAAGGACCTAGGCCAATTTCCTAGTAATTTTTAAGGGCTGGATTATGCGCCGAGTTGAATGGTCGTTTATTCTCAAGGCAGCATACATGATGTATGACCAACCACTCTTTTATTTCCATTCATACCCTTTTTGTAAAAAATGTGTAAAAATAAAGAGTTTTAAGTTTAAATGAATTTTAAAAAAGTTGTTTGTTAGACCTACATAATGATAGATTTTATATGAAACAGCTTACATAATTTGCATATTTGTGAGCTCTGGTAAACAATTGTTGTTGTAAACATATGTATGTACATGTACATGTATAGTGGTCTCGCTGGCAAATCGCTTGAAAAATTGACGGGCAATCCATTCAAGTGTAAATGAACCATTTGATCGCATAGCCAAGCACAAAAACACTCACCCACTCACACAAGTGGTTTACACTTTAACTTTTGATTTCAACTTTATTTCATCCACTGCTTTAATTTTTAAATATTCACCAAAAAAAAAGAGAAGTCAAATGTCGCACTCACAAGAGCAGTTTTCAAATTGCCCATAGTGGCCAAAAAGTGGCTCATACCAAAATGCCCATAGCGGCCTCAAACAGCCGCAAGGTTTGACCTATGCGTACATTGTACATGAACTTCCGTTCACATAAAGAGATCAAAGTAAAGGTTAAACCATGTACAGATAAGAAATTATCCAATGTAGTGTAGTATCCAATATAAATGTAGTATCCTTGTTAAAGGCACAGCCGTCGATTTCACAAAGAGTTAGGACTCGTCTTATCTCGAGTTAGGACGAGAAACACTTAAGGATTAATCTTAAGGTCTGCATGCTACAGTGCAGGGTTGGGACTCGTCATACATGTAAGTCCTAAGATTAGTCTTAAGTTAGGAAGAGTTTTGTGAAAATCGACGGCTGGACACAATTGGTAATTATCGAAGACCAGTATTCTCAGTATCTCAACATACGCACAACATAAGAAACCTGTGAAAATTTGAACTCAATTGGTCATGTTGGTCGTCGAAGTTGCGAGATATTAATGGAAGAAAAAACACCCTTGTCACATGAAGTTAGTTGTGTGCTTTCAGATGCTTGGTTTCAAGACCTTAAAATCTAATTCTGAGGTCTCAAAATCAAATTTGTGGAAATTTACTTCTTTCTCAAAAACTATGTCACTTCAGAGGGAGTCGTTTCTCACAATAATAATAATAACAAATTCTTATATAGCGCATTTCACAATAAACCGTATCAATGCGCTTTACATTAGTCCCCTGGTCATTGGGCCAATAAACATCCCTTTAATCTTTCTCAGCTCCCATTAGGGAGTATACAGCCCCGAGCTGCCGTGGCGCTCCGAAAGCTTGTCATTCACAATATCAACCTCTACCCTCGCAGGTACCCATTTATACCCCTGGGTGAAGAGAAGCAATTATAGTAAAGTATCTTGCTCAAGGACACAAGTGTCACGACCGGGATTCGAACCCACACTCCGGTGAATTAGCACCAGAACTTGAATTCGATGCTCTTAACCACTCGGCCGTGACACTCTACAATGTTTCATACTATCAACCTCTCCCCATTACTTGTTACCAAGTAAGGTTTTATGCTAATAATTATTTTGAGTAACCAATAGTGTCCACTGCTTTAAACATAGAATCACAATTTCCATACAAAAAAATAAATTTTGTTTCATTTAATTTCTGTTGACATTTTGACTGAACAAAATACATGTTACAAAAACCAACAATACTGTTGACGTCTGGGTGTTTTTTGTGGTAAACAGAACTGAATGATCTCTAAAGGGTTTAATGGTTGAACTTAAGTTTAGAAGTATCACTAGATGAACTTTTTATTAATCACAGAAATGTTCTATAAATTGTTTCATTATTCTACTTTTATAATTGTCAATAGCTGTATAAATATAATCTACCGTACAGTAGTGATAGCTGTGTGTCGCAACCAGTGTTGTACGTAAAATCTAGACCAATTTTAGTGGTGGGCTCTAAATCCAACTTGGCCAACCAAGGTCGAGCGGCGCAACAAAATTAATTATCTTTAGATATGAGGCCCGTACATGTATGTATGCTTCGTTCTTGAAAGGGCGAGGGCACCCAGGTATTTTCTCCTTGGTAAAGGGCACCCTATGAGGAAATGGTATAAATATATTTTTACTAGAGCATATTTCAAGGGCACCAAAGCAATGGCAATCGCCTTGAACATGTACTTCCTGTGAACTGACCTGGTTCATACATTTACTTCTGCGAACTAACCCGGTTTAGACATGTACATGTGCGAACGCGAATGCGAAGGGAATGTTGCCGTTACTAGTAATTCGCAGCAGTTGAGTTGTGCTCAACTCTCTTGCGAGTTAGCAGTGAAAAGATGCATGTAGTTGTGACGTCAAATTCACATCAAACTGGCTTCGAATTCGCAAAAAGTATAAACCGGATTTGTGTTGCCTTCGTGAAGTATCAGGCCTGGCACCGCCCACTGTGGCTACAACATTGGTTCTAACCCACATGTTTTGACAAAAACCTATGCTCTGATAAACACTTGTGATCCACAGGCTAGAGTAAGGGTTGGGCTTAGGATTAGGAACAATATACATTAGGGGTATCGGAACATAGGTTTCTACTAGTTGGTACAGGTTTGGTACATTGTATGTATTCCTTTTGTTGTAAATTATTTCATGGCCTTAAATACGAAACCCTGTTTTTTGGTGTCTTTGAAATCTATTCAGCTTTATTTGGGTCAATAAAATTAAGGTACTGAAGGAGAATCTCAAAGAATTTGCTTATTTTGTTTTTGTTTAATTTGTTGCATACTAATTTTGTTTTCATAAATTCATTCTGTTGGTAAAGCCAAGGATTCATAAGAAAGCAAACTCGATCACCATATGTACTAGCTAAGCACCCCATGGAGAGAAGACAAAGAAGGAAGTTTCAGTTTTAGATATCTGAGAAAATCCTCAGAGAATTATTCCTGGGAAAAAATAAGCCGTCTGGTAGAAACTAAAAATGCAGTTGAATTGCAAAAACACAAGACCTTCGGACTTGTCAAGTCATGAGTCTACTGGCCCAACTATATAAATCAGATTCACAACACTCATTTTGAATCTCAACTTCATAGCCTGGGTGAATGTCATTACGGGAAAGCGCTGTAACAGAAAAAAGGAACCTCACACCTGCTATCTTAATGTCTTTCCTTTTCTAAACAGTGATCTAACCGGACCATGCATAAACCAGTAGTTTCAGATTCAGATCTTTCATCATGACGAGTAGTGATTGTCTTTACGAGAAAGCTCCGTTACAGAAAGAGACTTAAATAAAAGCATAATTTTCGCCTGACAACTCACACCTGTTATCTCAATGTAATTCCTTATATTCCAAACAGTGGGCTTAATTGGACATTCATATAAACCAGTAGGGCTTTAGATTTTTCATCATGATGAGTACATTTGTTTCTCCGGTGTCTGTTTGTGGGCCAAGTAGTGGAAGGCTATGCTAGACAGGGCGCTGATGAGGAAGATCACGTCAAACCAGCGATGGTAGAAGTTGAATTGTAGGTCTCCAAGTACCTCGGTGATGATCATGCGATATTGCGGGGGCATGTTCATGCGCATGAGCAGAACAGAAGAAACGAAATACATTCCCTGTAAAAGAGTACACCAATGAAAGATGAATGAAAATTTGCATCGAGAAGGACTGAGACAAGTCTAACAGACCAAACACTGCAAGGGCAATGCAGTTCCTCGGTGATGATCATGCAGTATTGCGAAACAAAAAAATCAGCTAAGCACAACCAAAATATGCTTACCAAAATATAGTTACCAGCCAAAATGCCAATTCTAATGCACAGTCTGTGACTGGTATTCTGCTAGTTTTTGCTTTGAAGAAACTTTTTAAGCAATATTTTCGGCTTAAGCAGCTCTACGAAATTAAGCCCAGGCAGAAGGGCAATTGCCCCAAGTATAAGGCCTGTTGGAATTAGTAGATATCAAGCTCTGATTGTCTCTACACTCACCATTGTTTGCGCCAACAGCAGTACGATGACGTTGGAAGACTTGCTACTTGACATTGTGTAAAAGAACTGGAGGTCAAACAAACAAGATTACACAATATTAGAGTTAAACATCTTGAAACCACTTCACCTCGGTGAATGCATACATGTACGAGCTTGCCTAATCTTTCTGAACTGACTTGCAGTTGACGGCTCATTTTTGTTTTAGCAGCCACACGGTCATTTGAAATATTAACCCAGACTTTCTATTTAGTAGTTATCTTGCATTGTTGTACTCTCCTACAAGCTTTGCTGCTGTCCTGGCATGGAGCGGATGGGTTGCAAATTCCAAATTCCATTTGTGCTCTTTGCTTGTGCCATCAAGATTGTGCTCTCCAGTAGGCATGCACCTCATGTGCTGCATTTTACCCATACAAAGAGAGACAACAGGTACTGGAAAACAAGCCTTGTCATATCCCTTTTCTGGGGATAATTGTGTAACTGGTTCCAGACCTGTGTTTTGTTTTTGTACAAATTGGGCATACAAGAATGGACAAGCTGTCACCAATGTTAATCATTGTATCAAGCTCAATTGAAGTATTTATGTATGAATATTAACAATGACCTTTGACCTTTCCTTGGTGAACTTTGACCTTACCTTAGTGAACTTGATGAGCAGACCACGTATCGAGGTGACAATGATGATTCCTACGAGTATGAAGGACACATGTTGGGACCAGAACTTGACCTAGATAAAGTAAAGAGACATTCAAAAAACGGTAAGCTTTCTTTGTCGGGTTGTGGCTGAGCGGTCAAGAGCACCAGACTGAAGCTGTGGTGTTTCTGTACAGCAGAGTGTGGGTTCAAGTCCCAGTCTTGACATGGTGTTGTTTGCCGAGCGACTAAGTGCACTGGACACATGCTCCGGTGCGTCTGATCGTGGGCTTGAGTCATGGTCTTGATGCTCGTTTCCTTGAACAAGACACTCAACAATTCCTACTCTGTCCTATGTCCTGTCATAAGTCCTGTATTTTGAGTAATGCATGGATATAAATGTATTGTGTACTATCCTCGGCCCAATCTGAAATCATCATCAAATGGACTACGATTTAACATTTCTATCTCTCTTTCTTCATCAAGTGATAGAAGCTGATGTAGGCTTCTCACCAAATTCGTTGATTGCCAATTCATTTGAAGAGTAAATACAATAATATATACCTTCCCTGCACCACAGCACAACCTCAACAACTATAGATATTTGCTCCCACCCAACAAAAACAATAATCTAAGAAATACTAACAAACTTTGCCCAATCAGGTGTAGAACTAACAGGTATAAAAACAGCACAATTCCTTCCCTAACCGCCCTTCTCAACAGTTACATTTTTTTGTTGTTACTTCTTGTTTTAGTAATGGAGCTGGAATCCAAGTTGTTGTTTTTTTGTCAATTGTACATAACCTTTTAAACAGTTTTTCTGTAAACACTTCCCTTTTTAATGTTTTTTGTAATGTATATTCTTGTTGTATATCTTTTAAACTCAATTCAGCCCTCGGGCTGCGATGTTTGAAATTTTGTATTAAAACCAATAATAATAATAATAACATAATAAATAAATGAAAAATCGATTTGTGGAGCATCACTCACGTCAAACTCAATTCCTAACCAATGAACAGCAATCTCGACACCTTTGGTGACCGGGTCCGTCTTTCCAACTCGGTCAAAGATGATGTTGACGGTGCATATCGTAATCTTCCACAGGCAATACATGGAGAAGACGTACCCCATGATGTTGAAATATTTGCCCTTCAGAGTCTTAGAGTATTCAATTCGTTCCTGGGGAAGAAAATTTGGAATCTCAAAATGTTGACATAGTAACATTGCATCAAAGATAATAATAACAAATTCTTATATAGCGCATTTCACAATAAACCGTATCAATGCGCTTTACATTAGTCCCCTGGTCATTGGGCCAATAAACATCCCTTTAATCTTTCTCAGCTCCCATTAGAGAGTATACAGCCCCGAGCTGCCGTGGCGCTCCGAAAGCTTTTCATTCACAATATCAACCTCTACCCTCGCAGGTACCCATTTATACCCCTGGGTGAAGAGAAGCAATTATAGTAAAGTATCTTGCTCAAGGACACAAGTGTCATGACCAGGATTCAAACCGACACTCCGGTGACAGAGCACCAGAACTTGAATTCGATGCTCTTAACCACTCGGCCGTGACACTCTAACAAATGTTACTTTGTGTATTTAGTTTATGGGAACATCATGTACACAAGTACAACAAATTATATACTTTGCCGAGTAGATTTGCATGGCCAAGCGGTCTAGTTCACCGGACCAAAGTTCTGGTGTTGTCAGCAGCAGAGTGTGGTTTCAATACCCGGTCATGAAACTTGTGCCCTTAAAAGGTGCAACTATAATTGCGTCGTAAAAAGTTTTGGAAGGTATTGCATTGTGCTGTTGCAGCCAGGGTTCCTAGTGGATGATACCCATGCCTACATTCTTATAAACTGTGAAGGAGGTACTTTCTAGCTCTGTTTCAGGTCCATGAGTAGGTGGCAACGTGTCCCTGGTGACAGTTGATTTGGGTCTTAAGCCCAAATCATTGAGGTATAGCCCCCACGTTGAAGTGACCGTTCGACCGTTCGGCGATATCTCATTAAACAAAAATATTGCGGCTGATGGGGGAAAAAGACTGGCTCCTTTTAGGAATCACTAATAATGAATGCTGCAGAATGCAGGGAACTTGTCAACAATAATGAGTGATTCAGACCTTTGTGCTATTCAGGTCGATGAGTTCCAGGAATAACTGTCGACTCAGCTCTTCATATCCAGCGACTTCTTGCTGCAGTTGACTAAGATCTGACGAGACACCCAGAGTTAAGGAATCAAACTGTTGATTTGTTTCTCAATTGTGTTAACTGCATCTCGTGTGTAAATATCTTATTGTGATATTGGAACACAAACTCCTCCAGGAAAAAATGACAAATCATCGATGGGGATAGAGAAGTTTTCAGAGCGCAGCACCGAGGCTTTGGAACTCCCTACCGGAAACTGTGAAACTCTCCAAATCACTCAACATATTCAAGAACAATTTAAAAACTCATCTTCATTAGAGAAGCATTTTGTTCAGTTTATTTTTCTTATTATGTTATGCTGCTTTCATTGCTTAATGATTGTTCTTTTGTAGAGCAGCGCCATGAGCGGCGCTTGCGGCGGATACCGGCACTATATAAGTGTCCACTATTATTATTATTGAATGGCAAGACAGTAGGAGGGTTGTATGTGTACTGTTGTATTCACCACAAGTCATATTGCAGGCTGTGATAGCTTATCATAATAAAAAGCAAGGGTGGATGATATTAAATGGTCAGACAGTAGGAGGGTTGACTGTGAACAGTGTAGATGCATTCACTACATCATTTCATATTGCATAGCTTGTCCATCATTCAATACCACAGTGGGTCTATCATTCAAGAACACAGTGGATGATATTGAATGGTCAGACAGTAGGAGGGTTGACTGTGTACTGTGAAGTTCACCCCATTATATCATATTACAGGATGGCAAAGTGGATGGTACTGAATGGTCAAACAGTAGGAGGTTTGACTGTGGCATTCACCACATCATATTGCATGCTGGCCTAGTTGATCATTCAAAATTAGTGGATGAAACTAAATGGTCAAACAGTAGGAGGGCTGACTGTGTCCTGTGGCATTCATCCCATTATATCGTATACATGTGACAGGTTGGCATAGTGGATGATGTTAAATGGTCAAACAGTAGGAGGTTTGACTGTGGCATTCACCTCATCATATTGCATGCTGGCATAGTTGATCATTCAAAATTAGTGGATGAGACTAAATGATCAAACAGTAGGAGGGTTGAATAGGCTTCATAACATAACAGAAAGGATACTTGCTCCACCGCTGGATGTTGCAACACTCTTCAGCATTCCCCATATACCTGACTGCTTGGGTGTTGTTGAAGCTCGCTGTAGTTGATCCTTCTCTATCATTAGTATTCTGTGCACAGAAACATCCAAGTGTTAGAACTTAATCGATACTTAATTAGTTGGCTAATCTTTCACAAGAAAGACAAAAACAAATCTGAAACCAGACTAGAGTCTGAAACTTCCCATCTATATCTACCTTTTTTTCTTGGTGAGTATCATCTCCATGACCTGCATCAGTTTTCTCTCATGAGCCAATATGTCCGCCTCACTCACATGTCTGAAAATTAAAGACAAATTTATATCAAACAATATTTTTTGTTTTACCTTGTTTGTTTGTTTGTTTGTTTGTTTAGGCACTCGGCAAACTCCCACAAGAAAATATAAACGTCAAGCTGGCAACAACCAATCTCTCTCATTCAAACATTGCTTTAGCATCTATGATAATGAATTGCACAAATCAAGACATTGCGATTCAGTAACTAGATGACATTACTTTATTAGTCATAGTAAAATCGGCAGTTAGCTTGGTAGTAGTCGAACTCACAACCTTGTGATTGCAAGTCCAGCAGTCTAACCACTGGACTATGGTTAGCTTGGTAGGAGTCGAAACCACAACCTTGTGATTGCAAGTCCAGCAGTCTAACCACTAGACCATGGTTAGCTTGGTAGGATTCGAACCCACAACCTTGTAATTGCAAGTCCAGCAGTCTAACCACTAGACCATGGTTAGCTTGGTAGGATTCGAACCCACAACCTGGTGATTGCAAGTCTTGCAGTCTAACCACTAGACCATGGTTAGCTTGGTAGGATTCGAACCTACAACCTTGTAATTGCAAGTCCTGCAGTCTAACCACTAGACCATGGTTAGCTTGGTAGGATTCGAACCCACAACCTTGTAATTGCAAGTCCAGCAGTCTAACCACTAGACCATGGTTAGCTTGGTAGGATTCGAACCCACAACCTGGTGATTGCAAGTCTTGCAGTCTAACCACTAGACCATGGTTAGCTTGGTAGGATTCGAACCTACAACCTTGTAATTGCAAGTCCTGCAGTCTAACCACTAGACCATGGTTAGCTTGGTAGGATTCGAACCCACAACCTTGTAATTGCAAGTCCAGCAGTCTAACCACTAGACCATGGTTAGCTTGGTAGGATTCGAACCCACAACCTTGTGATTGCAAGTCCTGCAGTCTAACCACTAGACCATGGTTAGCTTGGTAGGATTTGAACCCACAACCTTGTGATTGCAAGTCCTGCAGTCTAACTACTTGACCACAATGATGGATGCCTTTACATGATACACAATTGTGATTTTGCACTTGTGTGGTAATATCCACAGACAAACTTCAGAAGCGGGAATATTTTGCTGAATTTTCAAAGGGCAAAAATGGTCACTGCATCCACATACCTCATGAAGTATGCCATGTAGGTGTAGGGACAGTTGACTGCTCCGAAACCAGACAGGACTGCGATAATGGTCACTCCAATCACACCGATCCTACTGATCACCTGCTCCATTGAGAATATTCCATGTTTGCGACTCAAGATGGGAAAGGGGTCTCCTAACTTCCAGAAGAAGTAGACGAAGATCAGCCAAGCCACAAGGGAAAGTGGGAACGTCAGATGGCGATTCTGAACTATAGAATACAAAAGATCAACTGGTGGTAAGTACTTGATATCAAAGAGCTGTTTAAAGACACTGAACATTTTTGGCAACTGCTGAAAACATTAGCAAAAAACCTTTTTTGGTAGAGAGCTGTTGATAGTTTAAAACATAGTGAGAAATGACTCCCTTTGAAGTGAGTTTTTGAGAAACTTTTAAGTAACTTTTATGTGCTGCTTAAGAGCAGCACTATGAATATATAATTTGGTTTGCAGTACAAACACCATGTGTATGTTTACTTGCCAGGTAGATTTTGTACTTTAGAAAAAACTGTATTGCTTTATATTCTACTACCACTGAGAAGATTTTCGGATTTCAGGAGATTTCTCAGTTCTGTAGTCTGCTTTTTAACTACTACCTTGGCAGAAGGTAGAAAATCAGCCAGGACTTCTACTTTAGTTTTAGTAGATCAAGGGGACTTCTTATTATCAACTTCACTACCGCGGAGTAGTAACATTTCAACTAGCTTGCTTTAGTTATTGCCGGGAGTCTCCAAATAGATGTACACACTGTATACCAAATATATATATTTTTTATGCAGAATTAATAAATGAAATGAAGACTGTTTTATTACCGATGCGTATATTGGTGAAGATGAACCAGGATACATAGAATGGTAGGATCACGATCATGATGAAGAGGATTGCATACAGGTCAAACTTCCAGTGGAAGAAACGAGAGCTGAAACAAACCAATAAATCATAAATTATATATTGCGTTTTAATGGCAGTGGACACTATTGGTAATTACTCAAAATAATTATGAGCCTAAAACTGTCGATAGTATAAAACATTGTGAGAAATGGCTCCCTCTCAAGTAATGTTGTTTTGAAAGAAGTAATTTTCCACAAATTTGATTTCGAGACCTCATATTTAGAAATTGAGGTCTCGAATCAAGCATCTGAAAGCACACAACTTCGTGTGACCATGGTGCGACAAGGGGAATAATGTGAAGCCCTTTGGGACGCCCTCCAGGTGTGGAGAGCGATATAAAAAAACAGGTTATTACTGTTATTTTTATTTTTATTATTATTCCCTATCAGATGCTCTAGAGTATGGGAGTCTTGGGTTCCCACCTAAATCTACCGAAGGATTCAATTTAGAAACTTACTTGGAGTTTAATACCCCCAGTATTTCGAAGATGATGAGTTCAAACAGGGTGCATGAGAGGGCAAAGGTTGCAGAGAAAACCAGCTGAACTATGACATGGCGAACCTGCAGTGTCATCGGGAAAAAGAAAGAAAATACAAACCGGCTCAGTGCTTTTACAAGCGTTGTAGCCACGGTGGGCGGCGGTGGGCGGGCCCGCCCAGCACTGACAATTTCCGCCCAGCACTTCAGCTGAAAAATAGTCTGCCGCCCACCACAAAATTTACCCCCCCCCCCCAAAAAAAAAGTTCTGCCGATATTGATCACATTGCAAGACTAAAATGTCATGTTTTTTCGCAATCTCTGACCAAATTTAAATTCAGCTGCCCACCACTAAAAATGTCCTAGCTACAACACTGCAAGCAAGTAGTTAAGGTCATACTGAAATTTCATATTCGTAGAGATCAAAATCAACATATAAATGTTTTACTTTTTTTTGGTCAAATAAATACCTTGAAGACCACTCTTGATCAATAAACCCAATTAACCAGGATGGAGCTCCAAACTATGCAAACCAATTTTATCAAAACCATACAAATGGCACTATACTAGTTCTGATTTGTACGTAGACCGAATGAAGTAAATATTTTATCTTCCATTTTCCAAGGCCATAATAAAACCAGCTCTTCTATAGCGCAATTCCCCACAAAATGATCAATGCGCTTTACACACAAACAAAAGCAAATATAATACACTAGAATAAATCAGTTTTGAGGTTGCGTTTGAAAGCTAAAACTGTTAGAGAGGACCTTATGGTGTGTGGCAATGTGTTCCAGAGAGGACCTTATGGTGTGTGGCAATTTGTTCCAGAGAGTTGGCCCGAAAACACTGAACGACCCATCGCCTATCCGCCTGCTACTCTTTGGGATAGAAAAACGAGTTACGCCCCGCTCGATCGCAGGCCTTCCCTAAATGGTGCATCTGGTGGCAATGCAGTCTTTCAGGTAGACAGACGACAGATCATTCAGAGCTTTGTAGATGAAAAGTAGTGCTTTGAACTTGATCCTTTTGTCAATTGGCAGCCAGTGTAGAGAGTTTAACAGAGGAGATTGGCAGCCAGAGTAGAGAGTTTAATAGAGGTGATGTGGAATGACGGCGTGGAACCTGGAATACAATGCGGGCTGCCGGATTGAGTAGTCTACAGCTACGGCTATGTTAGTTGCCATGATCGCTGTCAAGGGTACCGATCACCGCAACTAATGCTAGATCACCCGTTTTTAACAGGGTTGGAGTACACTATCACTGGTCACCAATAGCAACTGCCCTACGAACAGTCGCAGAACTAAAAAAATCAGACATGGTATGAAATATCTTCTGTTATCTATAATTTATTAATTATAAATCCTCACCTCGTAATTTTTGAAGAGTTGTCGCATGAAAAAAATCCAACCACCCAGGAAAAATAGAATCTAGAGTTAAAAGAAAAATACACTGTCATTGTCATGTATGATGTACAGTAATTGTCTGTAGTGTAAGCTTCGCCGCCCGTCCCGTGGGCAGGAGGGTTACTTTATTTACCATGTAACTAACTCATTTATTAACTGTACTGTAGTTCTAGTTAGGGTTTCTATGGTATGTACCAACAAGTCAAGTGAAAAAGCATGACCCTCAAACCAAAGACACAAAATTGCAACAATCACAAAGTTTCAAATGTAAATTTCGACAAAATAGCCGTGAATTTCTTCCCCCCCCCTTGGCCTTTCCCAGATCCCCCGCCCCCAAACAACTTACCTGGGTTGTAAACATAACAAAAGAATCCAGAAAGAACGACATTTTCACTTTTTGTTAACAGCTGCGATTCCTATGATAATAAAGGATATAATTATTCAACATTTGGCGGCTAATTTATTGTTTAACTAAGTGATTTTGTAGAGTTTTCATTCCAGTGAATTAGAAATGTCTGTGTGACATGGAGGCTGCCATCTTGGAATGACGTTGCTTGAAACAACCCATTTCATTGGCTGGATATAAATAGCTTACTTCTAGTATCTTTTAAAAAAAGCAAAATTCACAATCATTTTGAAAAAGGAATTGTTGTATGCTTCCATAAGAGTAAAAACCCAAGAATGTTTTGGAAAAAATTGTTGTAATATTATTGTTTAGCTCTTCCAATAATTGTCCAATAAAAATGTTTGTCACTGTGAAAAGTACCGAATGCTCTGAACTATTGGGCTATAATGCCAGCCCAAAAAGCTGCACGTACTTCGTGGGATGTAATGACAGGCGAAAACATTATTTTGACAGAATTGAGTTCTTCAACGCGCACACTTGGGCGATAAATGGTGAGTACACATGCATCAGTTTGACCTTGATTGATGGACGGTGTGGCATGTTGGTTTCAATGTTTTGATTTTCGTGCATTTATGCAAAGTTTTCTGGACTCGTTTATTGACCCATATTTATGGGTCAGAGAAGGACGACCATAATGACGGTGGAGCATGGTGTGTTTCAACAGCGTGATGAGTTAAAGGTAGGTTTCTTCTGCAATTTGTTTCCGTGTTCTCGGACCGGTCACGGCACGGTATTTTTGTTTGTGTAGACTCGGTCCGGTCATGGAGGTAGTCGGAATGTCTTCTACTTCTGCTTCATGGTCTTGTCTATTCTAACAATAACATGTATTTCATTTAAAATGAGGTTGTGCAGATGAGATTGCAATCAGCATTTAGTTTGGAACTTTGAGTTTGTTTGGCATCATGTCCTCCTCCATTCTCCGGCGCTTCTCTGCTGGAGTAGTCTGAATCTGATGAATAATTTGGTGGTGGACTGAAAACATGCTGCCTGAACTACATCATCAACATCTGAATTCAGGTTATCTTGTAACCAAGTCAACTCGTTCCCAAGTCAACCATGTCAACTCGTACCCAAGTCAACCATGTCAACTCGTACCCACCAAGTCAACTCGTACCCAAGTCAACTCGTACCCAACCAACCAAGTCGAGTCAACTCGTACCCAACTAGAACTAAATTTTTACCAAATTCTCTGTCGGCAAAAATTGTTTACCCAAGTCAACTCGTACTTATAAGTATTGTAGTTTAATTTATTTATTTATTTACATTGTAAATCATACATTTATCTATAAAAATTGTTCTTTTGTTGCAAAGATTTTTTTTTTTTTTTTTTCATGTTGCAAGTAACAAACTGAGGACTACATACAATAAGCAAATAACGCAATGTTATAAAATCACGCCGCATGTAAATTGTAAGACTGGACGATCTGACGATAATATCGTCACGATACGATATTGAAAACAATATCGCCAACAATATCAATGTTTTTTTTTTTTTCATAGACGATATCTTTCAAAATATCGAGTATTTTCCCACGAATGTGGCTCAACGCATATACCTTGTATTACGTCCTCATATCTAGCTATGGTGGTCTCTCTTTGCAACGCTGAAGCAGAATGAACGTTCTTGAACCGTTTATGTGCTGTGTGAATATCGGGAGTGCAGTATCCATCACCTCGATCCCATGGTTAATATTCTGGTACTTTACGTTCGTCCTGGGAAAAAACCCGCCACACACCGGGGTCGACCCAGTCACCCAGGGAAGCTAAACGAACGCACCCATTGTACATCATGGACAACAGAGGGCGCTTTCCTGCATTTGGAACTTTTGTGGCCATACAGCTATATAAAATAGCATTGGTCGTGTTGACGGTGAGTTGACTAACACAAGCGAATGGACTGTGAATATCCATGCACGTGTATAGTGATGATTGTGAACGCATCGGAATAATATAGCGGCGCCAGATTTTTAGAGATCGCAACACTCCAATCGATTGAGGTACATTGATTAAATTGCTTCAGAGCCAGTGATTGATGTAAAAACAAAAAAAATCATACGTGTTCTGTTTCATGGAATATTTACGGTGGCCCACAACTGTCACAGCAAAATAAAAAGCGCCAAGGGCTGGTTGTACAGTTGAGCTGATTCTACAGTTGGGCTGATTCTACAGTTGGGCTGATTCTACAGTTGGGATGATTCTATAGTTGGGATGGTTGTACAGTTGGGCTGGTTGTACAGTTGAGCTGGTTGTACAGTTGGGCTGGTTGTACAGTTGGGCTGGTTGTACAGTTGAGCTGAGTCTACAGTTGGGCTGATTCTACAGTTGGGCTGATTCTACAGTTGGGATGATTATATAGTTGGGATGGTTGTACAGTTGGGCTGGTTGTACAGTTGAGCTGGTTGTACAGTTGGGCTGGTTGTACAGTTGGGCTGGTTGTACAGTTGGGCTGGTTGTACAATTGAGCTGATTCTACAGTTGGGCTGATTCTACAGTTGGGATGGTTGTACAGTTGGGCTGGTTGTACAGTTGGGCTGGTTGTACAGTTGGGCTGGTTGTACAGTTGGGCTGGTTGTACAGTTGGGCTGGTTGTACAGTTGGGCTGGTTGTACAGTTGGGCTGGTTGTACAGTTGGGCTGGTTGTACAGTTGGGCTGGTTGTATAGGCCTAGTTGAGCTGATTCTACAGTTGGGCTGATTCTACAGTTGGGATGACAGTTGGGAATGATTCCACAATTAGATGGAACTCGTCATACAAATTCAATGTACAATGCCACGCTCAACATGTTGGTGGTCAATATGTAGGTTTGCGTGTAAACGCCGCGTCGCCTTAAATGCACGCTTCTCTGAATAACACACGTTGACATTGACCACCAAAATGGCGCATCCAAGATTATTCTGATGATGACGTCAGGTGAATTGGGTCAATAGTGAACAATGTATAATACAAAGATTTTTAGATTGCATTGTGGATATAAGAATATTGTGTTAAATACCCTTTCACTGAATGTATTACATTGTACTCCCAAGTTAAGTGAAAAAACACCTTACGCAAATCACTCAGGTGGGATTCGAACCCACGACCTTTGCATACATTTTTGTGCATAAATATTCATTCATTCATTCATTCATTCAATGCTTTATTAAAAATCTATTTAAATTACTGCCAGCAGCAGAGTTACATGCGCACTAACACACCATGGAGGTACCACAGACAAGAGTAGTTTCTGCACCTATGTTACCCCCATTCTTTCTGTGGTTGAAATAAATTGTTTTGGGGAGTTTGGTTAATCTTTGTCAAGTCGGGGCTTCACCCTGTTAGAGGATTGGGTAAAGGTTTGGAAGAGGTGTTGGTGAGTAGCTACATTAGCTCAGGAAGTTGTGTTCAGAGGAATTTTTCACAAGAACGTTTTGTACAATTTATTTTGTAATGTATTAATAGTATTGGCATCCAATGTAAACAGAATGTCGTGTTCATCATTTCAATTTTTAAAACTCCCTATGTGAGAATTAGAGCGGTCCACATACACGTGTGTAATTTGGTTGATGCACAAGAGTGTGTGAGACTAAACCACAGGGTGACTCCATTACTTCATGGAAGGGGTGTTCACCAAGATGACCTTCAGATTTGTCAAGGAGGGGGAAGTCTGTCTCCACTTTCCAAGTAAGGCAGCAAGGAAATTCCAGACATTCCATCGGCATACTGCACTTACACAGTGCATACATGTAGCACAGTGTACCAGACAAGCCCAAGTGCTTTTCTTATTATATGCTTTGCAGGTGTAATGTTGCAGTAGATGAAAGTGGGCCTGGCACCTCGTGAACTCAAGAGCTTTGATTAATTTCTTAATTACTCACTTATCATCACGTTGTCCTTTTTAGCACACTTGGATCACCAATGTACCCTTACGTGGCAGCTGTTCTTCGGTCTGTAAAATTACATTTGTAAGAACTTGTCTGGCAAGGCAATACAGTTTGCTATCGATGCGGTTTGTTCCATGCTGTTGCGTTGTGGAGTTTTTATTTTAATTGGAGGTGTGAAGACTTTGATACAATTCTACCAGGATCTATAGGAAGTTTTGTGATTCCTTGAAGGATTTGCAACACAGTGCTTTGGCTGCCAATGTACATGTATGCACATGGATTTGTAAACACACGTAACTCCCTGATAATGAGTTGATGAGCATCTTTCTTGGGGACAGAGTAGCAGTTTTTAAGATTGTGTTCAGGAGAAATTAACGGAGAAGGATTTTTGTAGCACGTCTTTTGAGGATGTCTCTACTTGTTGACCACACTGCGACAACAGCATCAGGGGAGCCTGAAGTTTACTACAGTCAGTATATGAAACGTCGTCAGCTGGTATGTACTTGAATGGGCTCAAAATTAACACTTGACCAGTTATTGTTTAGCCTCGGACCAGTTAAAGGGAAGGTACACGTTTGGTAATTGTCAAAGACCAGTCTTCTCACTTGGTGTATCCCAACATAAGCATAAAATAACAAACCTGTGAAAATTTGAGCTAAATTGGTCACCGAAGTTGCGAGAAAATGATCTGAGAGAAAAACACCCTTGTTGGACGAATTTGTGTGCCTTCAGATAGGAATAAAAGACTTCTAGCTAGAAGTCTTTTACTATTTCAGTGAGAAATTACCTCTTTCCCAAAATCTATGCTACCGCTTTAACTTCTTGATCACAAAACAACTTGCTGACGAGTTTGCGGCTTCAAGAGAACGCCCTCGTATTGGTGGAATCGTGTGTAGTGTTGAGTGTATGTTGGCTCCATGGTTTTCTTCCTCAATTTATAGCCTAGATATTTAAACTAGTGGAATTCTATAGAATTGAGGCATTGCATGTTACCAATAACATGTTTACGGTAACACCATGTGTGTGTCTACTATAATGTTCTTTTTAGGACTGTCTTGCTAAATGTTCTACTACCGCGGAAGGTTTTCAGAATTCAGGAGACTTCTCAGTTCGGAATGAACTGTCCTGCATTTTAGGTACATGTACAACAGGGACTACTGAACACTTGTTTAGCTTTTAGTGGATTGTTATTAACTTCACCACCGCGGAGTTCTCATCAGGAGACAGTATAGAATTCTATCGATGCTAGGTTTATTGGTTTCAGAACCCAATGTGTTATGGGTAGGCAGATGGGGCAGATTTGCTACCGCGGTGTAGAGGTATGTTGTCATGCACGACTCATGCACGCATTGCCTATATCTTTGTGTGGTTTCAACAGCGCCCTCTCTTGATATTTTGCTGTTCGCGATAAACCTTATAATATGTAAATCAAGTAACAAAGAGTATTCATTGTTTATCTTACAGAATCAAGAGATTGTGCTGAATCAACTGAAGGAGATTACCGGGGTTCAAGATGAGCAGGCGTTGAAGCACGCCTACGAGGCGAGTGGTGGAGACATCCCTCAAGCCATCACGTTCCTCACCGATGGGAGTGCTGAGAACGCTGCTCAGTCGGCCACACTACCCTCGGGTACCCCGGCTACATCATCGGTGCCCAAGAATCAACACACAGCATTGGTGGATCCAGCTACTAGAGGGGAGGGTGCACCAGTGTGTGGCCCCAAGAATAAAGGGCAAGGTACACATGAATTCAAGTTCTTGTAGCTTTTTATGTCAAATTTATAATATAGGTTTTCTCGATCAATTTCGGAAAATGAGCAGTCAATTTAACCACCAAACTACTCTATTTCACTCTAAATCAAATGCTGCTGAATAGGGTCATTCGATTTCGTTTAATGATTAGTCACCTGTTATGTTGCGTCAGTCATTTGATCTAACAAAATGATCATTCTGTGACACGCATTTAAATAATGGGTCGTTGAGAATAATACTTCTGAGGAATCGGCTTCTCTGTTTTATTATATATCTGAAATATGAAGACAAGCGAAATACAGTTATCACGGCTGTCTGTCTTCATAGGAATTATCAAATAACCTAAACACTGAACAATAAATCTTATCAACGTTATTTAAAATAAATGAATGCACAAGAGCAAATAAATAATCAAAACACTTCATATGAGAACACGATTTAAACACAATAGCGGTTCCCGCCACGGCTTTCTGGGCCGCGCCATCTTGAAATGCTATGCAATAATAATTATTTACAAAACGAAAACCAAACTAGAGCATAAATGGCAGATTCTACTAGACATCAACTTTTCAAACTCATGTATTATGAAAAGCAAGCTTAGATAAACAACTTAAACAACTTTAGAAATAGAAATATATAATACAAAAAGGGGAAATTTACCTGAAATATGAAGACAAGCGAAATACAGTTATCACGGCTGTCTGTCTTCATAGGAATTATCGGAGCACCCGAAAACCTGACGTTGAGGGCGCTCGATTAACAAAAGAATTAGTTAAAGGAGGCAACTATAGTTGATTAAACCAAAAAAATAAGGGGGACCTGTTTTATACCTGTCACAATTCAATTGAACAATTCATCAAAGCAGCATTCAAATTCGCAGACGCTTCTTGAGGCATGCGTGTCACCAAAAAGAATGACCATTCCCTAAATTGAACCTAGTGCTAAAGGAATCTGACTCAACTCAAAACGAAATTGAATGGCCGAATTCTGAATTTGAAGCGCAGAACAACTGGTGAGGCATTAATTTGAACGCATGAAAATGAAATTGGCTGCTCATGTGTCGAATTGACCAAGAAAACCTATACTAAGTTTAATGGGTGTGTATACTTGAGATTAAAAACCAAAGATAAACACCAAGTAAACAAACCTTGTTTCAATTCAGTGTGCTTCAACCAAAATTTGGGTCTGGAATTCCCCATAGTTTTGAAAGCATTACGGGAAAGATATATCGAAAGGTTTCTGACTTTGGCAACAAAAATTCAGAAAGTATGACATCCTTTTCAGTAAATCGGCCTGTAGCAGTCAGCAGTCCTACTGGTTTGTACATGATCCATTTAAAGACACTGGACACCTTCGGTAATTGTCAAAGACCAGTCTTCTCACTTGGTGTATCTCAACAGGCACAAAATAACAAACCTGTGAAAATTTGAACTTAATTGGTCGTCGATGTTGATGAAAGAAAAAACACCCTTGTCACATGAAGTTGTGTGCTTTCAGATGCTTGATTAAGAGACCTCAATTTCTTATTCTGAGGTCTCAAAATCAAATTTGTTAAAAACTATTTTTTTTCTCAAAAACTTTGCACTTCGGAGGGAGCTGTTTCTCACAATGTTTTATACCATCAACCTCTCCCCATTACCATGATTACTCGTTACCAAGTAAGGTTTTATGCTTATAATTGTTTTGAGTAACTACCAATATTGTCCACTGCCTTTAACATGTTTAAGTCCACTGTTTGGAACAGGAGTTAAAAGAAGTTGAGAGGTGTGATTTGACATAGGAAAGTGTTTTTTTTTATTCTGGCCTCGTTCTTTAGTTGAGCTTTCCCTTAATCAATCCTGAGGAGAACCCTGTTCAGAGAATAACATATTGAAATATTTTTCCTAGAAGTGATTGACCTTACCCACGATCGAGATGAGAAAGATGACCTCCAGAGGGCCATCGCCCTGTCGCTGAGGGAAACGACGGGACAAAGTACGACAATCGGAGTGTCAACTGAAGAACAAGACATCAGCAGGTCAGTAATAAGGCGTTTGTCACACGAGGCAACTTGGTTGCCTTTTGTCAAGGCCTTCGTGGCTTGGAGAGCAGCGATCCAAAGCGATTGGAATGGGAGACCACGCACGTGAGTGGCAAAGCAACGGTTGCCACTTGCTGTGCTTGGTCTCCCATTCCAGTCGCTTGGTATCGCGGCTCTCCAAGCCGCAAAGTTCTTGACAAAAGGCTAGCAACTTGGTTGCCTTTTGTCAAGGCCTTCGTGGCTTGGAGAGCAGCGATCCAAAACGATAGACCTTATGCATTGACCATCTTGGTGGAAAAACGGTGACGAAACAATCGAAACGCACAGATTTCTACGCGCGACGCACCGGATTGGCCAATGAACAATCTCCTTTTGACCTCTAGGTGAGGCGCCCTACTGAAATGACGTCATGTGCATAAGGTCTATTGGAACGGGAGACCACGCTTGTGAGTGGCGAAGCAACGGTTGCCACTTGCGGTGCTTGGTCTCCCATTCCAGTCGCTTGGTATCGCGGCTCTCCAAGCCACAAAGTTCTTGACAAAAGGCTAGCAACTTGGAGGCAACTAAGGGAGCGTCTCAAAAGTCAGAACGGTCGGAACAATCTTTTTGGAATGATAGAGTTTGCCTGTGGGTATTCCTAGACCGGTCTGTAGGACCTGCTCAACCGTCCAAACCAGCCTCCCGCACCAGGTGTTGAAACAAATAATAGCAACAATACAAAGAATGTGTTGAAATTGACATTGCCCCTTCAAGTTATCTTAATTAATTAGACCAGGAGACGAACCTTTGAAAAGGCCTTGATGATGAATAATCAAAGGAAGTAATATATTTCAGCAGCCATGAACAAATACGAAGAGAATCCATTACAGGCGTAAATCAAACGATAATAAAAGTAAACAGCTCAGACCATTTACGAACGACAGTACGTTTTTTAGTTCCGCAGGAACGTTCCTTATGGAATAGTCGGCTTAATCGCTGATCGTCACAGTGCTGTGGAACATACCAGCGGGCCACAGGATGGCGGGCATATGCCCGTAGGACATTCTTTTCCGCTTGGAACGTCCCCGACTTTTGAGATGCTCCCTAACTCAACACATTGGCTCTAATTGAAATATAATGACTGACACAAATCTGATGACTGAGAAATATAATGACTGAGAAAAACCAAATACAGTGTGCCCAGGGGTGGATTTCACAAAGAGTTAGGACTAGTCCTATCTCGATTTAGGACGAGTTACTCGTCCTACTGTAACTTAGGACTAGTCACACGTGTTGTATATCTCCTAGGACTAGTCCTAAGTAAGGACTAGTCCTAACTCTTTGTGAAATCGACCCCAGAAAAATTAATTGAATGCATTAGTGCATTTTAGCTAAAAAGAAACCATAGTTTGTGTAGACTATGAGTGAATTTGAGTGCGTGTTTGAAATGTAATTTTTTTTGCTGAAATGGTAAGAGAAAAGCCTATAGAAATGATCAATGTGATAGTTCTCTATTGATTTTATTTCAGAGCTCTGGAGCAGAGTATGGCGGAAAACAAGTCTGGCCTACGACCCGGAGAGGTCTGGTTCAGCGACCCTCTGAATCCACATGATCGATGCAGGGAAAATGGCTGGCCTGTAGGTCTGAAGAATGTGGGAAACACATGCTGGTTCAGTGCAGTAATACAGGTATGTTAGTCAACCCTCCTACTGTATGTCCAATGAATCCACATGATAGATGCAGGGAGAATGGCTGGCCAGTAGGTCTGAAGAATGTGGGAAACACATGCTGGTTCAGTGCAGTAATACAGGTATGTTAGTCAACCCTCCCACTGTATGTCCAATGAATCCATATGATCGATGCAGGGAAAATGGCTGGCCAGTAGGTCTGAAGAATGTGGGAAACACATGCTGGTTCAGTTTAGTAATACAGGAATGTTAGTCAGTCAACCCTCCTACTGTATGTCCAATGAATCCCCATGATAGATACAGGGAGCATGGCTGGCCAGAAGGTCTGAAGAATTTGGGAAACACATGCTGGTTCAGTGCAGTAATACAGGTACATGTATGTTAGTCAACCCTCCTACTGTCTGACTTATGAATATCATCAACTGTCATGGTTAGTGAGAGATAAACTTTGCAGTCTACAATATGATGTCATAATCATGTGGTGGTACTACACAACACAGTCAACCCTCCTACTGTCTGTCCAATAATTATCCACCGCTGTTATGATAGATAAACTATGCAGTTTTCAATATGATATCCTATTCATGTGGCCATAGACAATGTCAGCCCTCATACTTCAAGGTGTGGGCTACAATAAACTAATTTTGTTATCCAGGGGCCATTGCCACCAACGTGTACTCCTGGGGCTGAAACCTCCTTAACAGTCTATCTGGATGTAGGCTAGGGTATCATCCATCAGACGCCTGGCTGGTAGAGCAGAAACCACTGCCTTCCCAACTTAACGAAGCTATCATGGTTAAGTGTCTTGCTTATAAAAGGACACCTGTTGTGAATGCATTTACGGAGTAAACAATCAACCCTCCTACTGTCTGACCATTCTTTTTGCCTCTCCTGCATTGCAGTCTCTGTTCCACCTTCCTGCCTTTCGCCAAATGGTACTGAACTTCGTTCCACCTGCAAACATCCACGCTCAACAACCGGCCCAAAATGCTGCATCCACGAATCCATCCACGAATCCATCCACTGCCTCCACAGAGGTTCGGGTAGGTTTTTAAGAATAACTTTGATTTGTACCATAAAACTCACCTGTGAAAGCTTCATTTCAAAAGGTGGTACTAGTTTTTGAGAAAAAAAAACCTTGAATATTTTACTTTCTTATTGGACTTTAGGAACATCGAAACCTTCTCTTCATGTCGGAGTTGAGGGCGCTGTTTGCTCTCATGCTCGGCACAAAGCGGAAATACGTTGACCCCAGCAAAGCTGTTGAGATCCTGAAAGGTGCTTTTATAAACAGCGGAGGTGTGAACAGTCAACAGGTAAAAATAATGAATATTTCAGCTAAATAAAAAGGTCAAGCAGCGCCCAGTTTCATGGCACTGTTTACCGCCAAATTCTGTGCTTACGATCACGATTCCCTGCTTACGTGCAAGTGACAAATTTCTGCACTAGCCTTGTAAGCTTAGAATGCCTAGTAACGTGGAGTACGCATGCGCAGAAGCCAAAATTCGCCGCTAACCTGTGAAATACGCTTGACGTAAGCTAAGAATTTCCTGCTTCTGTAAGCGCCGATTCTGTGCTTACGGTAAGCAGAGCCATTAAATTGGGCCCAGTTTGCTGCGTCAAAATTCCATTTTTTCACAACTGAAAACATCAAAATTAGCGTGGCAATTGGAAGACTTTTTCAAATGCTGTCTTCGTTCATCCTGTTGTTTGTGTAAGAGACCAGTGTTGGTATCGACCCCGGAAGGAGACCCGGTCCTCTAATAAAGGACGAGCATTCGCCAAAATACAAGCATTTATAAAGAACAGCCAATCAATGACTTCTAAGATAAATCAAATAAACTTCTCCTGTACAGGTTTCATCTCTTCAAACCCATAGCAAACATACACAAAGTTACAACACTACAGTATGACATTACATGTACATCACACAGTGCACGGTAACAGTTCACAAAAAGGGTCAACCATATGGCTTCCATGCTACACTCACGGACGCACTACACACGATCTATAAATAATCTGATCAAAGTAGAACTCTAAAAGTCATAGTAATTCAGGTACAAATGAGGGTTTACATACAAAATAATACTCGCATATATCTCTTTAAACTTATCCCTCCCAGCTAGGGCTATGCTCCCTATAAAAATAGAGAGAAATGCCACTCAATAAAATGTGCTCCTTCAAGAAACTAAGCTCAAGAAAAAGAGAAAGATTGTCACATGACAACTCAAAAAGTAAACTTTATACATAATGAACACTGAGGGCGCCCTTGGGATCCCTACATTTGTTAGCAGTCTTGAGTGAATTTGGGGGATAAACAAAGAAAACATCAAATAGAGCGAGATTTAGTCCCAGGTTTATACTATTTGTGATGTTACAGGATGTCAGTGAATTTACGCATAAACTCCTAGAGTGGTTGGAAGATGCGTTCAAGTCGGACTGCTCAAGACCACCGTCGCCTCAAGCTGGGTAAGTTACTTTTAAAGGGTTTTGATACCTTTTGTAGATTAAGTTTTTGGCCGTGACATGAATCCCTATTCACTGTGAATGAAGATGTATGTAATATAATTTACCTGTAGAAGTTTCAGCTTCAATAGTCATCACTTTCTTGAAAAAAATATGTGAAAATCACAGAGCAATGTTTCCAGGAGAGCCGTGAATCCGTTGTACATGATAAAATAATTGATGTCTCACTGAGTCCAAAATTATTTTTGTAGAACTGTTTGACTTATTTCTCAAAGATTACAGCACCTCGGCAAGTAATATTTGAAGGGAGGCTTTCTGCCATCATTATCGTTTAATCCTGTAAAGCTTATTGAAAATCTGTGGAACTTTGTGTTTTGTGTCGTTCAAAAAGTACCCAAACCCTTTAAACTTGCAAATATCCATATTTGACCTGATTTGACCTAATTTGACCTGTGCGACCTTTAAAATGATAAGTGTGGGCGTCTACTCTTCATGTTCTTTCGAGCTACATGTAATGGGAGTGTTTCCATTTATTTCTAGGGAGGAAGGCGTGGAGGCATCACGCAGGAATCCCATGTTGGATCTCTTCTATGGTCAATTCAAAGCAGAAGGAATCAATGAAGGTATCAAACACACATTAACCCTCCTACATGTACTCTTGAATACCTGAAACTTTCTAAGTGATATTTTGATTTATTATATCCCAAATTCTCCATGTGTTATATCTGAAATGCTCAATGTGATATATCTGAAATGTTCAATGTGATATATCTGAAATGCTCAATGTGATATATCTGAAATGCTCAATGTGATATATCTGAAATGTTCAATGTGATATATCTGAAATGTTCAATGTGATATATCTGAAATGTTCAATGTGATATATCTGAAATGTTCAATGTGATATATCTGAAATGTTCAATGTGATATATCTGAAATGTTCAATGTGATATATCTGAAATGTTCAATGTGATATATCTGAAATGTTCAATGTGATATATCTGAAATGCTCAATGTGATATATCTGAAATGCTCAATGTGATATATCTGAAATGCTCAATGTGATATATCTGAAATGTTCAATGTGATATATCTGAAATGTTCAATGTAATGAATAGGGTAGATGGCCTTAGTTTTCGATCCAATCCGGACCTTCTTCAGAGGCATAAAACAAGTACAAACAAATACATATTCATTTATAGAAAAAGAGAGGGGGAAAGGGATTAAGGAAAGGATCCAGAAAGAAGCGGGAAAATAACAGCCAATCAAAGTTCCTATTTCAGAAACAATATTGGTGGCTATGAACCAATAGGAGTGGAGTGGCGAGGACAAAGGATGTTTAGAATGAAAGGAAGGGTTACTGGACCATAAAAGTGGTAAAAGTATTGTTCGACAACAATGCAGGGAGACATGAAAGGGTAGGATTAGAGAGCATGATGCAACTAACAATGGTCAATTAATAAGAATAGCAAGATCAAAGGTATGATGATTTTAAAAAAAGGTATGAGGGACCTGTGGAAAAAAGGGGGGGGGGTTACTTACATCAGATAGTTACAGTGATGAATTTATAAAAACAACTTTAAACTAGGTTAATTTATACTTTATGTACAGAATATATACAACATATAAGTTCTTAGGCAGAAGTGAAGTGGAGGGTAATGAGAAGTTATTTAACACCAGTGTTTATGTTAAGTCCAAAGGGTTTGACTGTCTTGAGTTGGTGAATCCAGTGTGATTCTCTATTCTTGCGGTGTGTGTCATCACCATTGCAAGCTTCAATCACCAGAAGTTCAACATCAATGACACTATGATTGGGGCTGTTGAAGTGGATAGAGACTGGGTACGGTTTCTTAGTCTTTATGGAAGAGACATGATTCGCAAAGCGAAGACTAAGTTTGGTCTTAGTCTCTCCCACATATTGTAGCCCACATCTCTTACATGATATGACATAGACTACATTAGACGTGCTGCATTCAGAGTCGGTCTTGATGTTGTATGAAGAGCCAGTGGTATGACTCTTCACCTTAAGTGAGGGCTTAATGTGCAGACACGTTTTGCATTTGGAACGGGTACATTTGTGACAGCCCAGTATATCTGTCGGGGGTTGTGTTTGGACTGTACCTGGGGGAAGTTTGGCCCTGACTAGTATGTCACCAAGGTTCTTAGGGCGGCGGAATGCAACCATGCGAACCTCAGTGATTGCTGAGTGTAACCTGCTGGAGGAGTGAAGTATAGGCATGTTATTATTGAGAATTGAGGGAAGTTTGGGTAGTTTGGGGTGGAAGGTGGTGACCAAAGCAACTCTATTGGTAGGAGCTTTTTTAGCTCCCGTGTTAGTCAACAGAGTATGACGAGGTACGTTGAGAGCCCTGTTGATAGCAAGTTGGACCCTACGTTTGCTGTGTCCCCTAGATACAAGGTGTTTCCTTAGCTCTGATGAGCGCCTCTTGTACAGGGTATCTGTGGAACAGATACGCCTGATACGTAAGGCCTGACTGTAAGCAATTGCCTTCTTACAGTGACTAGGGTGACAGCTATTGGAGAGAAGGTACTGGTGGGTGTCGGTGGGTTTACTGTAAACATCTGTGACAAGGCCATTAGGAGACTTGGTTATTGTCACATCTAGAAAGTTCACACTGGTGAGAGATTGTTCGGTAGTGAACTTTATGGTGGGGTGAAATGAGTTGATATGGTCAATAAACTCATCCAAGCTGTCTTGGTCACCACACCAGATGGAGAAAATATCATCAATAAATCTCCACCAAACTAGTGGTCGGTTGGGGGCGGAGGACAGGAGTCTGTCCTCCAACTGAGACATGAATAGGTTAGCATATGAGGGTGCCATTTTGGTACCCATGGCAGTACCCTGTACCTGTAGAAAATGCCTGTCAGAAAATGTGAAATTATTCTTCATTAGAATGTGGCTCATGAGTTCCTTAATATGACTCACTGAGGGGCGGGACTGATTACTAGCATTGAGGGCAGAGACACATGCACTCATGCCTTCATGATGGGGTATGTTAGTATACAGTGATGAAACATCAAAAGTAACCAAAATAGCAGAGTCAGGTATTTGGTGCTTGACCTCATCTAGTTTGTAGAGAAAGTCTTTGGTATCCTTGATGAAGGAAGGAATACGGCAGACTAAGGGTTTGAGGAAGCTATCGACAAACTCAGAAATGCGCTCTGTGGGGCTACCATTCCCAGATACAATAGGTCTCCCCGGGTTATTGGGCTTGTGTATCTTAGGTAGAAGGTAGAACCTTGCTGTACGGGGGTCATGTGGGAGGAGATAGTTAAATGTATCTTTCTCAATATCATTGGCATTATAAATCTTAACCAGGGTGTCACTGATATCTTGGGAGAAAGATTCAGTGGGATCAGAAGCACATTCAATGTAATGATCAGTGTTACTGAGCTGTCTAAGGCCCTCAGCAATGTAGTCATGTGTGTTCATGACTACAACTGCGGACCCCTTGTCAGCCCGTTTAATCACTATGTCTGGTGATTGGCGGAGTTGTGTAAGGGCGTGACGCTCATCTTGGGGGAGGTTGTTGGGAGTAGGGGTACTGGGGGCCTTAAGAACCTCGGAGTTAACCGAATTGATGTATGTCTCTAGAGACACATCTCGGTTCTTAGGGGGTACCCAAGTACTCTTTTCCCTGAAGCGGTTGCGGGGAATAGGTTGGGTCTCCACAGATGACTCGTCATCCATGGAGGGCTCTACATGAAAGTATTCACGTAGGCGTAACCTACGATTGAATTGGGCCATGTCCTGTTGGAAAAGAAGTTGGTTAGGCTCTCTGGGTGTGGGGCAAAACTTAAGACCCCTTGAGAGGAGTTTAACCTGTGGGTCAGTAAGGACCATGTCAGACAGGTTAACTACAGTATTGGTCTCTGGCAACCTAACAGTAGGAGGAGCAATGGTGGCTCTCTTACTGTGGAAACGTCTATGGGTGTGTTTCTTATGGTTAGCCAGGACATTCATACGTTTCTTGTTCTGTTTGTCCATTAGGGTGGACCTTAAGTGTTTGACGTTACATAGTATGGTATCTTGTAACTGTTCAAACTCTTCAATAGAGCATGACTCCTGGAGTTGAGACTCAGTGTTTGTTATCTCAAGTAACTGATTATCAATGAATTGTTGGCATTGATTTTCCAGCAGCTTGATCAAACGGAAAGACGTATTAGTGAGTGTCTTGTTCCATTTCTTCAAAAAGGATGGGTCAAGGTCCCCAAAGGAAGGGGTACACTTGATCTGTAGGCCTTTGGGAATGATACGGGACAAACGATAAAAACGGTAGTTATCAAGATGTGACATGTAACGGGTGTTCTTTTCCTTAAGCTTACGAAGCTTGCGGAAAAAGCACTTGGTGTCGGGAGCAAGTGCCATAATAGATGGGGGAATACAGTCAAGGGGAAATATCTTAAATCATTCCTGTGGAGAGAACGGGTTATAAATCCTGTACAAAATTGATTATTAATTAACAGACGTGAAAGATAAAAGTAAAATAAACCTGCGAATAAATGGGGTTAACAAGACCCTGTAAAAGAACGGGTTAAACCTGCAAAAAATAAATTATGTGCAAACCTGAAAAGAAAAAATGGGTTAACACAAACTTGTTGAAAAATCAAAGTAAGTACAAAATCTGAAAAGGAAAAGTTATGTACAAACCTGAAAGGGAAAACGTTAATATAAACTTGTAAAAAAAATAACGGTAAATATAGTCCTGTAAAAGAAAGGGTTATAAAACCTGCAGAAAAATATATACGTTATGTATAAATCTGAAAAGAAAAGTTATGTACAAACCTGAAAGGGAAAACGTTAATATAAACTTGTGAAAAAAATAACGGTAAATATAGTCCTGTAAAAGAAAGGGTTATAAAACCTGCAGAAAAATATATACGTTATGTATAAATCTGAAAAGAAAAGTTATGTACAAACCTGAAAGGGAAAACGTTAATATAAACCTGTGAAAAAAATAGCGGTAAATATAGTCCTGTAAAAGAAAGGGTTATAAAACCTGCAGAAAAATATATACGTTATGTACAAATCTGAAAAGAAAAAAATGGGTTAACACAAACTTGTTGAAAAATCAAGTTATGTACAAAATCTGAAAAGGAAAAGTTATGTACAAACCTGAAAGGGAAAACGTTAATATAAACCTGTGAAAAAATAGCGGTAAATATAGTCCTGTAAAAGAAAGGGTTATAAAACCTGCAGAAAAATATACGTTATGTACAAATCTGAAAAGGAAAAGGTTAACAAAAAATCTGAAAAGGAAAACGTTAACGCAAGCCTGTGAAAAAAAGCGGGTTAAACACAATCCTATAAAACAAATAGGTTAAAAACCTGCCAACAAAATTATTTAGTTGTATTTACACTCCTATAGGGCGAAAAATAATGATTTATTAATAATCTGTAGAGGAAGGAAAAATGTTTAAAGTGTTCTGAGAAGAACAGGTGGGAAGTGGGAAAAGATAAAAAGGATATGGTTATGACAATTAAAAACAAAATACAAGCAATTCAAGGGGATCACCCCGAAGGGATACAACAACAGAGAAATAAAAGTTTCTTACTACGACTTGTGGAGGGTCTGTTGGAACCGTTGAGTTGCAGACAGGAAAATCCTGGTGACCGGGAATATATATAATGAATAGGGTAGATGGCCTTAGCTTTCGATCCAATCCGGACCTTCTTCAGAGGCATAAAACAAGTACAAACAAATACATATCCATTTATAGAAAAAGAGAGGGGGAAAGGGATTAAGGAAAGGATCCAGAAAGAAGCGGGAAAATAACAGCCAATCAAAGTTCCTATTTCAGAAACAATATTGGTGGCTATGAAATGTTCAATGTGATATATCTGAAATGTTCAATGTGATATATCTGAAATGTTCAATGTGATATATCTGAAATGCTCAATATGATATATCTGAAATGCTCAATGTGATATATCTGAAATGCTCAATATGATATATCTGAAATGCTCAATGTGATATATCTGAAATGCTCAATATGATATATCTGAAATGCTTTGTGTCTGAAATGTTTTATGTGATACCTGATATTTGTATTTTATGTGAAATGCTCTATGATGATATATAATACCTATGTTCTATGTGATATATAATTTGAAATGCTCTACATATGTGATATATCTTAAATGCTCTACATGTATGGGATACGGTAATATCTGATATGTTTTATGTGATATACTTGAAATGCTCTGTGTGATATATCTGATTTGCCTTTTGTGATATTTATTTAATGCTCTATCTAAAAAGCTCTATGAATGCTCTACATGTGATATACATGTATCTGAAAAGCTCTATCTGATATATCTGTAATGCTCTATGTGATATTTCTGTATTGCTTTTAATACATGGTATGATACATATATCTTAATTGCTCTACATGTGTATCTTAAATAGCTCTTTGTCATAATAATCTGAATTGCTGCTGAAAATTGTGCATGCTTTTTCACTACTCAACAGATTAACAATTAAGCCCACACTTTCACAGGTTTGTTATTTTATGTATATGGTTGATCACACAAACCATGAACACTGTCTGCAACTATTATGTCAGCTATACCAATCCTTTATGTACCCTGAAAGGCAGTGGACACTATTGGTAATTACTCAAAATAATTATCAGCATAAAACCTCACTTGGTAACGAGTAGTGGGGAGGGGTTGATGGTATAACACATTGTGGGAAACAGCTCCCTCTGAAGCGACACAGTTTTCGAGAGAGAGAGGTAATTTTCCACGAATTTGATTTTATCAAGCATCTGAAAGCACACAACTTCGTGTGACAAGGGTGTTTTTTCTTTCATAGTTATCTCCCAACTCCGACGACCAATCAAGCTCAAATTTTCACAGGTTTGTTATTTTATGCATATATGTTGAGATACATCAAGTGAGAAGACTGGTCTTTAACAATTACCAATAGTGTCCACTGCCTTTAAATCATTACATCAACTAATTATTGTGTTTTGTTGGCCTTAGGTAAAGTGTTCACAAATCAGGAGACGTTTGGCCAGTACCCACTTCAAATTAGTGGGTACGAGGATCTGCATGAGAGCATCGAAGCCTCCATGTCGCACAGGGAGATCGAAACTGTCAACCACACCAGTGAAAAATCTGCTCAAGAGGTTTGTCCGAACACTATCATTTCATTTTATTTATTCCGGTTTAATATGAAGCGAAGGACTCTCAGAAAAAAAATTAATCACTGTACTAGCCAAATGTACTGTGACACTAATGTTGTGATGTACTCTGCGTTTAGTCGACCAATTGAGCTTAAATTTTCAAAAGGTATGTTATTTTATGCATATGTTGAGATACACCAATTGAGAAGACTGGTCTTTGACAATTACCAATAGTGTCCAGTGTCTTTAAAGCATTTTTGTGGCTGATATTGTAATAACTAGGTGTTGGTAATCCTGTCAAGATGTTTTATGCAAAGTATAACTCGGAAGGTGTTTGTGTGGTAGCCGTTGAGACAGGTTTACTTTTCCTTTAAGAATGTGAAGTTAATGAATCTATATGGAAAGGTTTGCGGTAACACCATGTAATGACCATCTCTATTGAGTTGGGGTGGTTCTGAAAAGAACCGTTGGTTTCAGCTCGACGTTTCGATCAGTATGCTCTGATCGTCTTCTGGAGAAAAGTCGAGTTGAAACCAACGGTTCTTTTCAGAACCACCCCAACTCATTAGAGATAGTCATTACATGGTGTTACCGCAAACCTTTCCATATCGTGTTTCCACCATGCAAAGTTTCAAATCCTACTTAATGAATCTATTCTTTTTTTCATACAGCATTGGTTTACGAGGCTTCCTCACATACTAACGTTTGAGCTGTCGAGGTTTCACTTTAATCAAATTATTGGCAGACCAGAGAAGATTCACAACCGCTTCATCTTCCCTCGCGTCCTTTACATGGACAGGTAAACAAAATGTCTTTCAAGAGTTTTTATTTTGGTTCCAGAAGACGAGCAGAGTTTGCTGTTCTGTCAAGACCAGAGAAATAGTATGTTTTTACTCTCACACCGATGTGTATAACATCTATATACTGGGTACTTTACGAAGTTCTGGGAACAAAATTCACAGACCGATCCTTTGAGTGGGATTCGAACCCATAATCTATGCAGTGCTAGAGCAGAAAATCTTACCGCTAGACCGTCGAGCGAGCCCAGTGGCTAGAGGTATTTTGAATCCTATGTCTTAGCAGAAATATTGCCAAAAATAGGAAGACTGTCAACATAGGGCTAGACAGCTCAGTTGGTAGAAAATCTAGAGATCGTTGGTTTATTATTTGATACGTTACTATTTTTATCATGTTGTGTCTGTGTTTAGGTATATGGAGTGCAATCAAGCAGCAATACGGATGAAGAGAACCGATGTACATGAGCTCATCCAACAGTTAGACATGCTGCAGTTTAAGCTAGAAAGGTATGTTACCCCCCCCTCCCAACCCTCATACCCTCAAGCCCCCCCCCTCCCACCCCCCCCCCCCCCCCCCCCACCCTCAAGGTCATTGTCTCTCTACATCCACGGACCATCCTCATACTCAAGGGCCCTATTTCATAGAGCTGCTTCAGCCCCAAAATAAGCTAAGCACAATGTAAATAAGCTTTTCAGATTATGGTTACCAGCCAAAGTACCATGCTGCATGTACAACTTGTGACCGGTATCCTGCTTATTTTTGCTTACCTGAACATTTTTAGCATTATTTTCTAAGCAGCTCTGTAAAATTGGACCCTGGGGCAGAAGATTGTTCTTAATAGTTCTTTTCTTAGCACACATGAGCAGGATACTCGTAACTAAATGTACATGTGACATGGTACATGTAGTTTGGATTATATTGAATGGTAAAACAGTAGGAGGGTTGACTATGTAGATGTACATGCATTCCGCATATTTTTATATTATTGTATTTACATGTAAGGTTAGCATAGTGGCAGTTTCAAACCACAGTTGGTGACATTAAAGCCATTGGACCCTTTTGGTAAATAGTATTGCCCAAGGCCCACACTTCGTGTATCACAACTTCTATATCAAATAACAAACCTGTGAAAATTTGGGCTTAATCGGTCATCGAAGTCGGGAGAAAATAACGGGAAAACCCACCCTTGTATCCGCGCGTTTTGCCGTGTCATGACATGTGTTTAAAATAAATCCGTAATTCTCGTTAACGAGAATTGATATTGTTTTACTGTTTTCTCAAAAAGTAAAGCATTTCATGGAATAATATTTCAAGAGAAGTATTTCACCACTACCTTCTGTAAACCCTGTAAGTTATTTGTAAATCTGTGAATTTTTTTTTTTTTTCCCTGTACTGAAAGGGTCCAATGGCTTTAAATGGTCAGTCTTAACAGAAAGTTAACGTTTTAATATTGCAGATATTTAAACTACGGGTCCGGTTCAAAGCGATTCCCATTGCAAGATGTCCTACAGTACGCTCTGGAGTTTGCCCACAGTACTTCACCGGAGAACAGCCCGAGGCAACGGCACGTTCCTCTCTCCTCCAACAACTCCAACATCCAGGATGTAGAGATGACATCACCGCCTCGATCACTGACCAGCAGCCCACCCTCATCAGGGTAGGTTATAACCCCTTACCTTTGACCTATCCTTTGACCCTAATATTTACATGATTCACTTTGGCTAATAGGCTTGGGCAGTTCCAGAAATTTGGGGCTCGGTTCCGGTTCCAAAAAAAAGCTCGGTTCTGAGACATACCCGGTTCCACTCTATATAAAACATAAGCCGCCCGTCCTGAGCTCACACACACACCATTGAGCCGATCTATTTTAACTGAAATAACCAAGTTAATCAGACATCGGTCCGGAGCTCACACATACACACACAATTGGAGCCGATCTATTTTTAACGAAAAATTAATACCAGAATACCCACCAAGTCAATCAGACATCGTGCCACTGAGCACCTATTCTCCATGCATTTATACAAGTCTTTGATTTGGCTGGCAGCAGTACGTCCGTAATGCAGTACGTCCGTAGTGCAGTACGTCCGTAGTGCACGTACGTCTGTAGTGCAGCACGTCCGTAGTGCATGCAGCGTGCCGTCTCTGTACATAGAAGTGTACATGCCTGTACATGCATACAGTACTGTGTGTTTTGTACATGGGACAAGCTTTTATGAATATGGATATATCGGCAGCCAATCACAACGTGCTGTCTGGTTGGACTTTGGACTCTGTATATCTCAGCATATGCCTATGCATCATCTGTGCACTGTGTGTTGTATAATAATGCAGCCACATGTGATAGTTGATACTCATGTCAGCTTGAAGCCTTTGCACAGTGTATCTGCGGGCACCGTTTTCAACATCAAGCCTCAATTTCTGGAGCCGGTTCGTCCCAGGATCGGCTCCACAGAGTCTTTTATAATTGGGACTCGGTCTTTTGAAATCGGAACCGACAAAAGCGGGTACCCGGTTCCACAGAAGAGTGGAACCGCCGGTCCGGTTTTCAATTTGGAACCGGGTAGAACCGGGTAACCGAAGGAACCGCCCAAGCCTATTGGCCAATTTCATGGCTCTGCTTACCGCCAAGTTCTGCACTTATGATCTATATTCTCTGCTTACAGTGCAAGTGCTGAATTTCTGCGCTATTCTGCGCTAACTGTGTAAGCAAAGAATGCCTAGTAACCTGGAGTACGCACATGGACAAGCAAAAAAACAATAAAATATGGTTGATGTACATGTACAGTGTAAGCACGGAGATCCCTGCTTCCAGAAGTGCTGATTCGTTGCTTACGGTATAGCAGAGCCATGAATATGAGCCCTGACCTCATCAGACCAATAATCTTGGTTGCCATTTGGGAGTTAATGTCCTGCGACAGTAGAATAAATAGCAAGACAACATCTTGTAATGCCACTGTGCTACTGGTTGTCTCACATAGCATCATGGCATAGCGAAGCCAAAGGTAGGCCACCAGGTTCTGAAGGCCAGTTGCTGGCGACTCATGCGCCTCGAAGTGCAATGTCAGATGTTTGAGCTAGCAGCCACCTCACTAAGAAATCAGCTCTAAGTATTGATCAATGCTAACCTTAGCTTCTCTACTTTGTTGTCCAGCTTCAGCCCATACCCTAAGCCCTTAGTCTCAACAGTTGTTACTGACGTTGCCATGGCCTCTCCGTCGTCCGTCCCGACCTCCCCTGGCCCTTCGGCACTACCAGAGACAACCCCTTCCCCAAGGCACATTACAGACACAGAGCTAGATATACTTCAAGCTTGTCTACGCAGATGGAGAACTGAGGTAGAAGCTGATGTCAGAGGTCAGTTAACTTTAATAATGTCTGGTGCAATATTTTAATAAATAAATAAATAAATACTAAAAGGTACACACTTATATTGCGCTTTTCCAAAACATGATCAAAGCGCATAGCAAAGAAAAGGATAACTTAAAACTAGCTAGAAACAAATCATTAATCTACTATTTAGGAAAGAGATAAGTTTTATTAATTTTGGTTTTTACCCATACACCGATGTGTGTTAGCACTGTATACTCAGTACTTTCCCGAGTCCTGTGAAAAAAATATCACAGGCATGTTACTCGGGTGGGATTCGACTTACGACCCTTGCATTTCTAGAGCAGTGTCTTACCAACTAGACTACCGAGGTTGCCCGGTGGCTAGAGGCAGTTCGAATCCGATATATGAGATGTTAAATTTGCCTCAGGGATAAAGAATATTAATTTTGGTTTTTACCCATACACCGATGTGTAAGTTGAGTTTTAAGTCTTTTCTTAAAAGTAACAGCACAATAAGATTTACGAACATTAGTTGGGAGATTGTTCCAAAGTTCAGCAGCAGAGCGTGAGAAGGCGTGTTTGCCATAGGTTAATCTGGACTCGTGAGTGTTAATCTGAGTTTTATCGGAAGAAGAACTCATTAGCTTTTGAACAATTAAATCAATAAACCACTGGTGCATTAGGTTTGACTAACGTCTGGTACAATGAACATGACACTACCACTAACTACAAGTAGACTGCAAATGAACTTTTCTGCATGATGCATTAAAGGCAGTGGACACTATTGGTAATTACTCAAAATATTTATTAGCATAAAACCTTTCTTGGTGACGAGTAATGGGGAGAGGTTGATAGTATAAAACATTGGGAGAAACAACTCCCTCTGAAGTGCCATAGTTTTTGAGAAAGAAGTAATTTTCCACGAATTTGATTTCAAGACCTCGGGTTTAGAACTTGAGGTCTCGAAATCAACCATCTAAACGCACACAACTTTGTGTGACAAGGGTGTTTTTTTTTAGTCATTATTTTCTCGCAAGTTCGATGACCGATTGAGCTCAAATTTTCACAGGTTTGTTATTTTATGCACATGTTGAGATACACCAACTGTGAAGGCTAGTCTTTGACAATTACCAAGAGTGTCCACTGCCTTTAAGAATAGTTGCAGTCTTTTGGGTAGGTCTTGGTGGCGTTCTGTGTTAGGAATGGTGCGAGGTGCAGCTACAAGTTGCTCATAAGGCCAAACAAAACAATTTGTGTGTTTCCGGTTACCCGACCGACCCTAGAAAAACACGCCGACCCTACGGAATTTTATACATTTACAGACAAAATAAAATAAAACAACCCCGATCCCACCCCACGTTTGACAAAATACCGCACGATTTTAACGTTATTATAATTGATGTTTCCTTTTTTCTAAAATGTTTTCACATTTAAAATAAAGCATTAGAAAATACACATTTTCTTACGAGAAAAGACGTCGGTGATCCATGGTTGATCAAGTACTAGTATTGCAACGACTGACGACGACGTGTGTAGCGTGTGTTGGGAGGTCGCAGCATGCATTTACATGTGCGAGTTCGTAATGCTAGCAATCTGTTAATTGCGCTGCTCAATCTTGAGATTGCACAACAGATGTTTATTGAGCGATGTACGCCGACGAGCTGCGCTACGCCCTCGCATTTGCGCCGCCTGGAAACCCGCTAAAATTCCCACGTGACACGTCGAGTCTTGTCTCAATGCGTTTATTGCCGGTCCGCGTAGATTTTACCAATAGAGGGCGTTTTATCTCACTGTATTGCATTGTTCCAAAACGACCTCTAGCGTTCAATGTTTCTTGTATTTTGTTGCCGCACGCAAAGTAACAACGACTACAGGCGTAGAATCTGCTTTTGTGTTACGTGAAATTTACAGACCTCGGAACGGTTGCTTTTTGGGGCTTATTTTCTGTGTCATTTTAAGAGATTTTCGAGTCGAACTTGGACATCGTTGAATTTACATGAAATTTACATGCAAGGGCAAAAATATTTTTAACATTGGTTCCTACCCTAAGTTTTGAAGCAATAAAATAATTCAACAAAATAAAATGTGTTTTCGTCCCTACTGACCCTAATGTTTTGGCCGGTGTAATAGGAAACACATATTATTATTTTGTTTGGCCTGAAGTTGTTATTTCTATTGTCCGATTAGATCTACAAGAGAGAATAGCAACCCTTAAAGATCTGAAAGACACAGTCTACGTAGATGAGCACCTCATGAATGTAAGTAGACACTAAGGCTCAAATCAAAGGAAGACTTTGGACGCATTAGATTGATCTTTGGCAAAATTGTATAGTAGTGCCATAGACCAGTAGTCGACAAACTAAAAGGCTAGTGAGCCAATTGAAAATTCCAGGCACTCAACCATGACCCACCCCCTGACAGGCTAGGACCTTACTTGCTAGACCTGACTTTCTAGGAACCGACAGTTTAAGCCCTGACTTTCTATGACCTGATATGCTAGGCCCTGACATAGGCTTTGACATTCTAGGCCCTGACAAGCTAGGCCCTGACACACTTGGCCCCAACCGGCTAGACCCTAAAAGGCTAGGCCCTAACAGGCTAGGCCCTGACACACTAGGCTCTGACACACTTGGTCCCAACCTGCTCCGCCCTACAAGGCTAGGCCCTAACAGGCTTGGCCCTAACAGGCTAGGCCCTGACAAGCTAGGCCCTGACACACTTGGCCCCAACCTGCTAGGCCCTAACAGGCTAGGCCGTGACACGCTAGGCCCTGACACGCTAGGCCCTGACACGCTTGGCTCAGACACGCCCGGCCCCGACACGCCATGCCCTGACACGCTAGGCCCTGACTGGCTAAGCCACGATTGGCTAAGCCCTAACATGCTACATGTAGGCCAAGACAAGCAAGGCCTGCCATGCTAGGCCCTGACACACTTTGCACCAACCTGCATGGCCCTGAAACACTTGGCCCTGACAAGCTATTAAACAGTACTCCTGTTTTGACTTGACAGAATGAGTACCATCTTCATGCTGTACTGGTCCACGAAGGCCAAGCCTCGGCGGGACACTACTGGGCCTACATCCTAAACCACCGAAGAAATGTCTGGCTCAAGTTCAACGACATCTCTGTGACGGAGGTCGCATGGGAGGACCTTGAGCGAGAGTCGGTTGGAGGATCGGGTAACGTCAGTGCGTACTGCCTCATGTATGTTGATGCAAAGAGGCGCGATCTGTTCGAAGGTGAGAAGTTTTACTGGTCAATTTATCCTCTGTGGGTTGACTGGACTTTTAGGGACTGGACACCTTTGGTAATTTTTAAAGACTAGTCTTTTATTAGGCATTTAAAAGCACACAGATTCGTGCAAAAAGGTTTTTTTTCTTTCATTATTCCCTTGCAACTTTGATGATCAATTGAGTCAAAATTTTCACAGGTTTGTTATTTTATTTATATGTTGAGATACAACAGAAGACCGGTCTTTGACAATTACTATTAGTGTCCATTGCCTTTAATAATTATATTATTCTATCATGTGGTTGTTGTTTAATAGAGCAAGAAGATGAGGAAACTGGTTGCAGCAGTCTGAGTCTGGACCCCCTCGCCGATGAACTCAAACAACTTGTAAGCGAGGACAATCAATGCTTCGAGAGTGAAATGAAACAATGGGACGAGAATAAAGACAAAAGAGCTACCAGAGCTGCCAATGCATCGACGTCTACTAAAGAGGATGAGGTTGTATTCCTGGGAGAGAGGACGTCACTAGCTTCAGGTAAAGCTTAAAGGGTTTGATAACGTTTTTAGATCAAGTTTTTGGCTATGACATGAATCCTTACTCACTGTGAATGAAGATGTATGTAATATAATTCACCTGTAGATGTTTGTTCTATACATATAAGTTTTGTTGTTGTCCATGTTTCTGCTCCCTAAGTTGTTGTTGGTAGTGCACACTGATCATATACTTTTTCCCAAGTGACATAGGTACGTTACACAGGTTTGAAATTTAACTTTTACCCTGGAAAGGCTTCAAAATCTACTGCACATTTTTGGGAAGAAAATACTCAACTCCAACAATTTTTGTTATCTGCTCCCCCAATTAGGAACAGTGCAAGAGTTTTCAGGTCCAATGCACAAGCTTCCTTAAAGCCATGGGACACTTTCGGTCAACAGGATTCAGGCATGCAACTATTCCGCGTTTTCGCAGAATTCCGCGTTTTTGTTGTTGTTTTTTTTTTACCTGAAAAAAAAAAAAAAAAAAAGGAAAAGATTTACAATGCACCTAAGAGCATAATAAACCTCAACATTTTCTAGGGTACCATTGTGGGTATCATGTCCCATGGCGTTTCGGCTGCCTCGCTCGTGAGTGTTGTCCAAGGCCCACACTTCGTGTATCACAACTTATATATAAAATAACAAACAAACGGGAAAACCCACCCTTGTTTCCGCACATTTCGCCGTGTCATGACATGTGTTTAAAATAAATGCGTAAATCTCGACATCGAAAATTGATATATTTTTTTTAATGTTTTCTCAAAAAGTAAAGCATTTCATGGAATAATATTTCAAGAGAAGTTATTTGTAAATCGGTGAACTTTTTTTTTCTTCTTTTTTTTCTGAAACTATCTAATGGCTTCAATCGTTCCCTTTTGCAATACAGGCCGTTAGGAACATTCCACAATACATGTACCTGCTTTAACAAAACTCCTGAATGCCAAAGACGGGCCTGGTTGTGGTTTACAACAATGACCATCTTGCTCGCTCCTTGTTTGTATATTTTAAGTCTCAAGTTGAATTCTTTTTAAATCTGCTGTGTATTGCCAAAGCCACTTGGCTCTTATGCTTGTTGTATTTTTTGTAATTCTAACTTTGTAATATTTTAATGCGATTTCTGACCTTTTTACTGGCCTTTGGGCCACGTGTTTCAATTTTAATGTGTTGCTAATAACAATAATTTATTTTAATTTATATTGCGCTCTCTCCAGGACCAACATGATCGAGGGCGCATAACATTCTTTAAATTCTTATCACTAAACATCTATCTTCTCTTTACAGGAGGAGGAGCAAAGACCAGACCCCTGATGCAGCCGTCGTCCCCAGTGGTACCTGTCTTTCCTCTTGACCAGGCCCTTACATCACCCCAGGAGGCTATGGTGTCCTCACAGTGTACCACCTCCGACCATGCCACCTCAACTCATGTCTCGTCACTCGGGGATATCATATCGGAGAGAGGAGCAGAAGAAGCATTAGAGAAGGTATTAATGTTTAGCAAGACACTTAACTGGAGTCCTTCAGATGGGACGTAAAGCCTTTGGTCTTGTGTGTTGTATAATCTATTGTTGTGTAATGTAGGGTGTAGGGTGTCATGTCTGAGTGGTTAAGAGCATCGAATTCAAGTTCTTGTGGAGTGTGGGTTTGGGTCACGGTCGTGACACTTGTGTCCTTGAGCAAGACACTTCACTACATATCTTTTCTTCACCCAGGGGTATGAAAATGTACCTGGGCACTGGGAGGGTAGAGGTTGATATTTTGTATAAAAAAGCCTTTGGAGCGCTACGGTTGCCCAGGTTGTACACCCCCCAGGGAGCTGAGATAGATCGTAATGGAATTTATTGGCCTAATGAACGGGGCACTAATTTAAAGTGCAGTGATACTGTTATTGTAAAATGCGCTATATAAGAACTAGTTATTATTATTATATGCAGTTGTACTATTAGAACCCTTGCATATGATGTCGCAAGCCCATGAAACACCAAATATCAAGCCTGCATTAGTGAAAAACACTTCCGTTGTGCATATGTGTTAAAGGGAAGGTACACGTTTGGTAATTACTCAAAACAAATGTTAACTTAAAAACTGACTTGGTAACAAATATTGGAGAGCTGTTGATAGTATAAAACAATGTGTGAAATGGCTCCCTCTGATTTTCAGAAAGAGATACTTTCTCACTAAAATAATAAAAGACTTCTAGCCAGAAGTCTTTTATTCCTATCTGAAAGCGCACACATTGTCCAACAAGGGTGTTTTTTCTCTCATCATTTTCTCGCAACTTCGATGACCAATTGAGCTCAAATTTACAATTACCAAACGTGTACCTTCACTTTAAATCTTTAGTGGAAACCACATGTTGAATTTTGAAATATTTATAGGGAAACCCGTGTTTTACGTGTGGAAATATTTTGTGGATTTTTTTTTCAGGCTTGTACCGCTGAACAGGAGAGGCTTCAGGGGCTGCTATCCAATGAGTTGTATCCAAAGCGAGATGTACGCTTAGAAAACCCGGTCCTTTACTTCCTAAAGAACAAAGCTCCAAGATTAATCGTTCAACGAGCCATTCTGGAACAGTTTGCAGCTGCCAAAGGAGAGAACATGGGTGTAAGGTAAGACCTGAGGGTTATAATTTCTTTATTCTTCCCAAGTATGGGCGGCTGGTGAAATTTAGTATTTGACTAGTCGCGCCCCATCTAGTCACGACTTTGACACTAGTCCCGACTACTGTAGTTTTTAATTCCCAAGATGAGGCACAGTATAGTAAAATTCACGCTGAAAGGATTGAAGGATTGTGTTACTGATGTCTGTATACAGTGTTGAACAAGTAAACTATGTTGTCGCGATTAGTCTTGTGCGATACAATTGGTTCATCAAACGGGTAGTGGCGAGTACTTTTGTTACCTGCTGAGGTGCTGTAGTTCGGGGGAAATGAGTAAAACGTTTTCACAAAATACTTTTTGTCTGAGGAGTGAAAGTTGTTTTAGCATGTACAGCGTAATTAACCAGTACTGGTATAGTACCAGTATTGGTGAATACTAAAATAATACCAGGTTTACACGACTCTCCTAAAAACATTGCTCTATTATTTTCACTTTTATCTCAAAAACTTGTATTACATGGTACATCTTCATTCACAGTGAGTAGGGATTCATGTCATGGCCAAAATGAAAGATATAAAAACCTTCTTAAAGGCAGTGGACACTATTGGTAACTACTCAAAATAACTATCAGCATAGAACCTCACTTGGTAACCAGTGATGGGGAGAGGTTGATAGTATAAAACATTGTGAGAAACGGCTCCATCAGAAGTGACGCAGTTTTCGAGAAAGAAGTAATTTTCCACGAATTTGATTTCGAGACCTCAAGTTTAGAACTTGAGCGATACCTCAAGTTTAGAATTTGAGGTCTCGAAATCAACCATCTAAACGCACACAACTTCGTGTGACAAGGGTGTCATTATTATCTCGCAACTTCGACGACAAATTGAGCTCAAATTTTCACAGGTTTGTTATTTCATGCATAAGTTGAGAGACACTAAGTGAGAAGACTGGTCTTTGACAATTACCAAAGGTGTCCAGTGTCATTAAACAAGAGTTGTTCTTCTCTGTTAGATGCCAGTCGTTGCGGACAATGGCCCAGAGGAAGTTAGAGAGTCAGACGATGGAGGATTTAGAGAGAAAGATTCATACCTGCTGGCAGGAAGAGTACAACAACTTCTGCAAAGCCAATGCGTTCTTCATTCAGGGAATCAAGCTATTTTTCCAGCAGGAAGCGTAAGTGTAAACCCCAACCTTGTTCCCAGGGGTGATCGAGCAAATATTACATTGTGATACCAGCCCACTTAGAGCAAATTCGAGTGCGCACCGTGGTTAAAGGGAAGGTATTACTCATAACAAATATTAACTTAAAAACTGACTTGGTAACGAGCATTGGAGAGCTGTTGATATTATAAAACATTGTGGGAAACGACTCCCTCTGAAGTAACATAGTTTTTGAGAAGGAGGTAATTTCTCACTAAAATAATAAAAGACTTCTAGCTAGAAGTCCCTTATTCTTATCTGAAAGTACACAAATTCGTCCGACAAGGATGTTTTTCTTTCATCATTTTCTCGCAACTTCGATGACCAATTGAGCCCAATTTTTCACAGGCTTGTTATTTTATGGTTATGATTGGATACACCAAGTGAGAAGACTGGTCTTTGACAATTACCAAACGTGTACCTTCCCATTAATTAAAGATGGACTATTTTGACTCGAACCCAGTCTGGTCGACCATTGGTTGACTACTGTGGTCGACCATTTGGAACCAGCGTCATGATCATGGTTCCTTCTGTGGTCCCGATAGCCTGTTCCATGCTAACATGTGTAAAGCGCAGAAGGGAACCAGTGACACTATAGCAAAAAGGCGGAAGGCAAAAATACTGTGGTACTGATGGTTGACTAGGCTTCCAAACGAGTCGTTCGAGAGAGTGCGTCACTGCGCATGTACGTTGCTGGTCAGTGGTCAATCACGGGTCGACTAATGTGCGCAATCGAACCTGCTCTTCCTGAAAGTCTATGCAAGCACTTAAAAGTGTTCAACAAGAGTGTGCGCAAAGCAGTTTGAGCCACTCAGCATTGTTTGTCAAAACAGAATACATAATTTATTTCTTTGTCTCTGTTTAAGTATACTTAAAGACACTGGACACTATTGGTAAAATGAAAAAAAAAAACACCCATGTCGCACAAAATTGTGTGCTTTCAGATGCTTGATTTTGAGAACTCAAGTTCTAAATCTGAGGTCTCGAAATCAAATTCGTGGAAAATTACTTCTTTCTCAAAAACTCTGTTACTTCAGAGGGAGCTGTTTGTCACAATGTTTTATACTATCAACAGCTCCCCGTTCCTCGTAACCAGGTAGGCTTTTATGCTAATCATTATTTTGAGTAATTACCAATAGTGTCCACTGCCTTTAATTACTCAATAGTATTCAAAGGTATTTTTCAGACTCAAAGTCAACATTTGAAAATAATTTGTTTCTGTTCAAAATGAGCTACATGTTTTGTTATTCAGTTAAAAAAGAAAAGAAAATGTGCAAGACCGACCGCTGGACTTTTTGAGTCATTAAATATTCTGGCCCGACACTAAAACCAATGGCCTTCGGCCTGCAGTTCAGTGTGAAATGTTAACCTTGATACAGTAAAATAACAGAGTGGTGCTGGTTTAAAATTTCTTCCAGTGAAATGTTTTTGTTCCCCTAAACTTATAGTTTATTTTATTTACGATTGTTTTCAAAGCTTGTTCCAGTGAAATTTGTTTGTTCACCTAATACTTATAGTTTTGTTTTGTTTACGATTATTTTCTGACCAGATACGTGTATCAAGAAGCGTTGCCGTATTTCGTGCACGCTTGTAAATTGAATGACAAGTTCATCGGGGAGAAAGCAGAAAAGGCAATGGACTTTAACATGGTCGCTCACTTCAGACGGCAGTGCTTGCTGGTATGAAAGTTTTTAGTTTTAATCATTTAAAGTTTGCCATCATTATGGCACAGCTCCATTGTTAAAGAAAGAGCCAAGATTAAAATATTAAATAATAATGTTTCAAATCTATATTGTGTCCCTTACATAGATCAAAACCACAAAGCACACGCACAGAATGGAAGAAAAAGATATTTCAAAAAAATTAGACATCCTTTTCCTCTTTGCCAACTCACACCTGTTATCTTCATGTAATTCCTTGTCATAAATTTGTAGTTGGGTCAAGAACAAACCAGTAAGGCTGCCTGACTGCACCGGACAGATTTACTGCTCATCTATTAAGTTCAATGACCCAAGTATTTTAATACAAACAGACCTGCTCACTGAAAAGGATGTATATTTTTCCAAGTTTTTCTTTCCTACGATTTGTCATGTCCAGACAAATTGAATTATCATACACTTTTACCTCTTCATTGCCTTAATAATAATGCTTTCTTGCTTTTAATATTGTAGTTTTTACCTGTACACCTTTGAAGAACAGTATTTCCTTTTGCCCATCCACTTTTTCAATAATTTGATTTTTCCATGTGCATTTGTCTTATCTAGATTTTGCAATGGGCAGAAAAATTGAATCATCGTTAATTTTTACTTCATTGATGCTTTTAATTAGTGTGATTTCCTGCCTCCATTGTTGTACTTTTTATCTGTGAAGAGTATGCTGTACCTTTGAAGAATTTCTTTTCTCTATCATCTATCTATTTTTCAAAAACTAAATTTTGTCTACAATGTGCTATTTTCTTAACCAGTGTTATCATGTCTGGAATTATCACTGACTTTTACTTTGTTATTTCTTTTGAATGTTGTTCTTTATTTTTATTTTTTTTATTTTTATGCAAGTCGCCAGACACACAAGGCCTGAAGGCCACTTCAAGGTGTGTGGTCTACAATTTTTTTTTTCCAGAGGCGGTTGCCACCTACTCCTAGGGCTGAAACAGGGTTACCCCTAGAGCAGAAAGCACTACTTCCCCATTGCTTTCATTGTTGTACTTTTTAACTGTTTATACATCCACCTCCTGAAGAATTTGTAACCTCTCTTTACTGCTTTATCTATCTTCTTTTAGAAAGTTCAATTTTGTATATGTGCACTTTTCTTAACCAGTGTTATCATTTATAGGGTGGACTGAATTATCATATGCTTTTTACTTTGTCATTGCTTTTAATTGTTGAACTTTATTGCTTTCATTGTTGTATAATTTTACCTTCGTTTATGTACATGAACTTAACCATTGAAAAATTCAAATTGTCTTTGTGCATTTTACTTGTACATGTTAAGTACACATGACTATTGTATCATTGACTTTTCCCCCACAGGACTAAAACAACTTTTACTCTACTTTGCTTATTTAGGGCAAAAGTCAAAAGACATATTTTTTTGTCTATTTTTCTTTGTGTAGGTGGACTGAATTAACATGCTTTTTACTTCGTCATTGCTTTTAATTGTTGAACTTTATTGCTTTCATTGTTGTATATTTTACCTGTGTTTTTACACATGAACTCAGCCATTGAAGAATTCATTATTGTCTTTGTGTATTTTGCTTGTAAACATGTTAAGTACATTTATATATGACTATTATATCATTGACTTTTCCCCCGCAGGACTAAAACAACTTTCAAAAGTCAAATGACATATTTTCTTTGTCTTGATGCAATTAGTACATGTATGTTAGTTTAATTGACAAATTCACCATCACGTTAGACTAGTGATAATACAATAAGCTGTAGTTATATTAGGCCTAGTTATTGTGTTTGAAAAGTTTAGGGAGTTTATAAGTTGATAAGCTGAGCGTTATAATTCTTTTTAAAAGATTTTCCAATGTAGGTTCATTGCTCGTAACTCGTCTGGGCCCAGTTTCATGAAGCTGTTATGCAAATTTCTTTGCTAAGCAAAAATTGAGTGGGGCACCATTTATAACAATGTAAACTGAGTGCAATTTTGGCTGGTAACCTGTTTCCGTTAAGCAATACTTTTCTGTGTTTAGCAAGTTTTTATAAAATTTATGAAATTGGGCCCTATAGATAGGAGCAACTTTTTTAATATGCTTTTTTCTTTAAAAAAAACTTGTACAATTTATTAACATGTCTTTAAACAAGCAAGGGCATCTACAACTGTAAATGAACCACAAGTTCTGTGTAGGATTTGGCAAACTGTCATGCATGTTCCTAGTCCTGTTGTTTTTGATAACAGTCAACTGAATGCCCAGTGTACAAGCCACTTTTTTACGTAGCGCTTAGAAACCTAGTATTAAGCGCGTTATAAACATATTATTATTATTATCATTATTTTGATTGCCATTAGTTGTAAGAGTGATTACAAAAAACGTCTAGTCCTGGTCTTTGGTTATGCAACTGATTGCGAAGCCAGTTGTTATTGCCGTTATATGTAAGAGTGTCTACCAAACGTGTACCTTCCCTTTAATGTCTGGTTCGTGTTTTTTATTATAGCAACTGAATGCCGTGTGTACAAGCCAGTTTGAGTCCCTCGAAGATCACGAGGCTCTTCAGGGACTAGAGATTATGAATGACCTCGTAGTTCCATGCTTGAGTCTTCTCACTGGTTCTAACGTGGCTGAAGACACGGCCGTGGCAGAGGAGATCCGCGGAGGGTGGTGTTGTTATCTAGGCAGAGATGTCAGTGGTAAGATTCTCCAGATTCTCCAGTTTCAAATTACTGGAACCAGGTAGTAATTTGATGATAATATTCTGGAACTGATTGATACTTCAATGATACTGTTTTAAACCAACAGTTATCTTGATGAAAATAATATATTGGAACTGACTGATATTTTCATGATCTTTTGTTTTAACCAATTGATTTTTTGATAATAGTTTATTGAAACTATCATATAACTTCATAATTGTAAGGCTGTGTTGGAACGAATTGAATTTTCAATGATACTACGTTGGAACCGACTGATATTTTGGTGATACTATTAACCGACTGATATTTTTGTATTTTCATGATGCTTCATTGGAATGAACGAACTGATATTTAAATGATACTATGTTGGAACCGACTGATATTTTGATGATGCTATAGTGGAACTAACTGGTTTCTACTAATGCTTTGTTGGAACAAATTTATATTTCAATGATACTATGTTTGAACTGACTGATATTTTGATTATACTATGTTAAACTGACTGATATTCGTTATTTTCATGATGCTTTGTTGGAACAAACTAATATTATAATGATACAGCATTTGAACCAACTGATATCTCTGAGTGATATTTCAATATTATTGAAATATTTTCAATGACAATGAACTATAAAAGATCTGTCTATTTATATTTTCCAAAACAGGAAAGTTGCAGGACAAGTTCCAAGACATCTTGTCGAAGCTCTTAGACATGTCGGCTGAGCCAGCTAGCATCAGAGTCCCGCCTCTGATTCACAAACATAAAATGGAGAACCTAAGCCAGAAGTTCACTCTTGCCATGGGAACCATCCACACCAGCGACCAGCCAGTCCCAAATACGTGATACTAAGAGAAAAAAAAATTAAGTCTACACTCTAGCCCTGTTCATACTTCCTGCGAATGCGAAGCAAATTTTTGGTGTCATAGAGCTGTTTTCGCAGCACGTGTTTTGCGGGAGTTGAACACATTTCAACTGTTGCAAATCATTCATGCAAATCTGTGACGTCAAAACTTGAATCACATTCGCTTTCACAGGAAGTATGAACTGGGCGTAAGGTGATGAACGTAAATTTATACTCTGGGCATAGAGTTATATATAAGAACTAGAGGGCGCACTGGGCTATATACGCGCTCTGGCATGCGTGTAGGCGGCCATTTTCTAAGTTGACAAAACTGGCATCCCACAGCGTGTGTTTGTGCGCCCATTTTGTAAGTTGGAACAAAACAGCATCGCGTAGCGTTCATTAAACACAAACTCCAACGTGTGTTTCATATTCAGAATGGCACGCGTGTGTATCCTTGTGGTCCCTTGGCGTTTGTGCACGAAGCATCACTCGTGCGCCCTCTAGTTCTTGTATATATAACTCTATGACTCTGGGCCAGTGAAGCAAGCTTGAAAGAAAACACTGCAATGCACCAATCAGATGTGCTCTATTGTATTATTACAATATGCCAAACAGATTTTTCAAATTAGTTTTTATGTTTGTATAATCCTCATAAATGGCTGCAAGAGATCATCTTCTGTTTTTATTTGTTGAGTGAGACAGCCCAGGAACTTTTTCCATAGAGCTGCTTAAGCACAAAAAGATGCTAAGATCACAACGGTTTTGGTTACCTGCGAAAGTTCCATTTCACATATACAATTTGTGACTGGTATCCTGCTCAATTGCGCTAGGCAGGAACTTGTCAAGCCATATGCTCTGCTTTGGGTAAGCAGCTTTATGAAAGAGGCCCCTGATATACCTGTACTAACTAAGGTAATAGAGACCTCCTAGTGCCTTGGTTGGCCTTTGTAACAATCCCTAGCACTTTAGATAAGGGGAATCAATGTGTGGTGAAGAGGTTTTCAACTAGTGGTTTAATCCCAACGAGGCCTGGTTCTTGATAATTTTACCGAGACGAAGTCAAGGTAAATTATCAAGAACCAGGCCTCGGCGGGTTTAAACCACTAGTTGAAAACCGATTCAACACACTTTGATTCCCATTCATAAATACCTTTTCAGTCAAAAACATCATCACTTTTTGGTCAAAAAGTAAAATAAATGCAAAAATTATAATTGTTAAATGATTTCTTTCAACACAACACCCCTTCCAGCTATGAAATGGTAAAGCCCTCGGGTAAACAACTCCTTATAAGGGAATGCTGTGCGCGTATCGCGTGATGTGGCACAACTGTTTTAGCTGTTGCTCTCGACCAAGAGGAATGAAGAAACTGTCTCCTAAGAACAGGTGCAAGGTCGCATCTCACGCCCATGAATTAACACGTTTTACCGGTCATAAACAAAAGTTTATACACACCCACGTGACGTGCTCTCCACCAATAATAGGAATAGCGAAACTGTCTGTGTTATTTATGAATTAGCCTTATAGAGGCGCCTTTTACTAAGGAAAAGCAAACTGCCTTGCCCTTCAAAAATAAAGTACCAGGCCTGGGTTCAATTTCATAAAGCAGTTCAGCAGAACTCCTTTTTATTTTGTTAAGTGCACTTGGTTCTTTTACATGCATTACCCAACATACCGGACCAACAGCTTTATGTCCCATTTTAACAGGCATGTGAGACTTCCTCTTTTCAGCCGATTTCCTCTTCTTTGGTTTTGACTTTTCCTTTTTTTTCTTCAATTTCTGTGTACAAAAGAATAGGAATAGTATCTTTTCATCTCTTTTTCTTGTTCAGTTTTCTCTTTTCCTCTTTTTTTTCATGGATAGTTACTCACATGCCTGTTTTAAGAGCGCAGCATTAAATGGTTAAAATGTCTTTCTATACAAGGACACAAACATCCTGACCGGGACTCGAACCTACACTCTATTGAACGGAAACACCACAGCTTAGAGTCTGGTGCTCTAATCTGATCGGCTATGACATGCCCTGAAATCAGAATTGTTAACTGTCCGTCTTGTGAAGAAAATCAACTGTTATTTTCTTTCAGCTGTAAAAGAAATCATGGTCTTTGATCTGCTTCTGTAGCACTGAGGATACTCGTCACAGAAGCTCCTTGAAATAATATTTAACTTCAGTCGTTGCCGAAAGGCGGAAATGCCATCATTTCAATAATCTCCCAAATAGGATCATAGCTTTAGATTTTTTCCACAACAACTCTGACCTTTGCTTGAATGTCCAGCCTTCATGTGATTGCAGATGAAACAAGCAAAAAAAAAAAAAGAAGTGTTTTACAGTTTATTGTACATTTTATTTTGTTTAGTTATTTGATAGTGTTGGCCACCAGAGACTCCAACGATGTTGATAGTGTATATAAATAATGTAAATACCCATCCATTAACTAACTGTATGAATAAAAACACAGGTTGAAATGAATGAGCGATTGTCAGTCCCTTATTCTGTCCTCTTATCGAAAGCAACAAATTGCTACACGCGAATCCTGGAACTGGTATTTATTGTTTATAACTATTAGCTTATATTTTGAGTTGAAACCAACGTTCTTTTCAGAACCACCCCCAACTCATTAGAGATCGTCATTACATGGTGTTATCGGAAACCTTTCTATATTGTATTTCCACCATGCAAAGTTTCAAATCCTACTTAACTATTGGCTTACAAGTGCTTAGTATTCACTTAAACCACAAAGTGCTGAAAAAGAAACTTAACAATTGGACTATAGTCTTGAAGTCAAGATGTTAATTGTTAAGCGCGGTGCAGTTACGGGGATGGTACACGCACCTTCGATCCCAGTATGTGTGCGAGTCAAGAGCTACCAATGACCATTGCATGCATTGCACTGTGACTGGTGCATGAACGGCAGAATTTGTGTTAGTAACAAATAGGCAGCGGCTAACGACGTGTCATCAATAAGGACCATAACAAAGTGGGTGCACATGTATGTACAACAAAAATACATCATTTTAGGTGAGACGATACATGGTGGTGTAGCTCCTTGATCATAACAGCCATTATATTTCCAATCATTCACGTGGAGATTCGCAGTCAAATCCTACTGATTCGCAGTCAAATCCTACGTACATCATCCACTATTGGAGCCTGGTTTGTGGAGCAGAATGCACAACCTTTCCAACGTTATGTACCGAGCAATATTATTACGATTTAGTGCCATGACCGGGGTTGGAACCCATACACTCAACTGATATAAACACCAGAGCGGGGTCCAGTGAAGGACCGCTCAACCAGACAGACAAGATTATTCTGGTTACTATTTGTGCAGTTAATAGTCCTAAAGGCGTACTCTATGAAACTTAAACTTGTAATGTGATGTTGGTAGTGTATAGCCACACATCACTGATCACCACTGCTTGTTTTCCATTTTGTGCGCCTGATGAACAATTTTAACCAGCTGGCGAAGCCGTGCTCGTTTCTGAAAAATATAATCGAAACCGAAATATTAAAAAAAGAGGCAGCCCTGAACACTTGGAACGAGACAAAGGGGAACGGATAAATTATCAATAAATTAAAAACAATATATATATAGGGATACCTGTTCAAGATCCATGCGCAGATTACACAGTTTGTTGGTTTGGTCTACAGACTTATCCGATGCTAAAGAATCTCCATATCCCTGTGATGTCATCATACTCAAATGTAAGCGAGTTTCGTCGGATGTAAGCAACAAACGAATCTATCAATGAATACATAATAACAAGTTATGCACTTAAAGGCAGTGGACACTATTGGTAATTGTCAAAGACTAGCCTTCACAGTTGGTGTATCACAACATATGCATAAAATAACAAACCTGTGAAAATTTGAGCTCACTCTAGTCGGTCATCGAACTTGCGAGATAATACACCCTTTTAGATGGTTGATTTCGAGACCTCAAGTTCTAAACTTGAGGTCTTGAAATCAAATTCGTGGAAAATTACATCTTTCTCGAAAACTATGGCACTTCAGAGGGAGCTGTTTCTCACAATGTTTTATACCATCATCCCTTCCCATTACTCGTCCCCAAGCAAGGTTTTATGCTAATAATTATTTTGAGTAATTACCAATAGTGTCCACTGCCTTTAAATAAAATGGTTAGTGCGAACAATTATTTTGCACATGCGAACGAATTTTGGCGATGCAATGGTTTGTAGGTCTTTTAGTTGCCATAGTTTTACATATAGTTTTCACAATAAACCCTTCCCACACTTTGGTTGGCAAAAAGACAGGAACATCGGGATGTTCTCCTTGTAAGTCTACTGCCACATAGCGTTCTAAAGCCTCTCATTATTATGTGAAGTATCTCGCGTCAGGCGGTGTTTTGAGTATTTCGATTGAATGTGGTGTCTTCGTAATGTGCAATTATAATAGATGTTAATGTGCAATTAAACAAAAAAACTGATTTGACTGTGTGCAGGTGTGGCGGTTTCAGTCTTCCGCCGTGTTCAGTTTTCCGGGACTAAGAATTGACTACTTTCGCTTGCTGTACGCAGGCGTTGCATGACGTAATGTTACCGTATTTGGTCATTCGTAAAAACTGAAGGGAATTCTGTACTTCAAAATATTGTGGTCCCCCATATCGATGTGGTCCCCCATATCGATATGGGACATAAAGATGAACTGAGGATGATGATTCAAAAGAGGACGATATCAAAAGAAGTTTATAAACAGTTTGCCATTGGGGACCGAGTCTCCGGGGGGGGTGTTGAATCTCCCGCGACATCATTCAAAAATGTTTTTGTTTTTGTTTTTACAACTTACAAGATACATTAAAATAATTTACCTTGGGGATGAAGTTGAGTAATAGCACACACGTATTGATTATCACAATGGCCACCCCTGGTATCGCAAACATCATGTTGACGTCATCACCCATAATTGTCAAAGTTGGAACGATGAGGGCGACTGTCAATGCAACGATGTACAGTGATGCAGCTATGTGCTTGCCTGTATAATAAACGATACGAAACTATAATGCGCAGGGGAAACAAAAAATAAACAGTACGAAAATATATTGCGCAGGGGAAAATATACGGCAGCAGCAAAGTTATGTTCAACTTATGCGTCCTGAATGTATTAAAGGCAGTGGACACTATTGGTAATTGTCAAAGACTAGCCTTCACAGTTAGTGTATCTCAATGTATACATGAAATAACTAACCTGTGAAAAATTGAGCTCAATCGGTCATCGAACTTGCGAGATGATAATGAAAGAAGAAAACAAACCTAGTCAATCGAAGTTGTGTGCGTTTAGATGGTTGATTTCGAGACCTCAAGTTCTAAAGTTGAGGTCTCGAAATCAAATTCGTGGAAAATTACTTCTTTCTCGAAATCTATGCCATATCAGAGGGAGCTGTTTCTCACAATGTTTTACACCATCAACTTCTCCCCGTTACTCGTCACCAAGAAAGGTTTTATGCTAATACTTATTTTGAGTAATTACCAATAGTGTCCACTGCCTTTAAAGGAAGCCTTTAATGGTCTGAACTCACTGTCGTTTAGTTGGGAGATGCAAATATTTCTGGTTTCCCAGGCTAGAAACAGTCCAAATGCCAAGAGAACACCCTTCACACCATAGAGGACCAAGGTGAAGTATATATCATGTTTGCTGCTACAGTATTGTATCACTGGAACAATAAATAGTTCTCTCTCAGGTTCAGTCTCGTTTAGCTGCAAAAATTAAGAAGAACAAAGAATAAAATATATTTATAGTAATAATAATCAAATTAATAGATGTTAAATTTGCTCCGGGGATAAAGAATATTAATTGTGGTTTTTACCCATACACCGATGTGTGTTAGCACTGTATACTCAGTACTTTCCCGAGTCCTGTGAAAAAATATCACAGGCATGTTACTCGGATGTTCTCCCACCCGAGTAAAATGCCTGTGATATTTTTTTTCACAGGACTCGGGATATATCTAGTATACAGTGCTAACACACATCGGTGTATGGGCAAACACCAAAATTAATAATCAAAAACAAAACAAAAAACGTAGGCCCCTATTATGTAGCGCGTTAAACACCCAAAGGGCGTCTTAAAGCTCTCCAAACATTAATACCCTTGGTAACTGGGCCATTTCAATCCATTTCTTAAAACCATCTCATAGCAAACATGAGCCCAAACATTCTTTTTTTTTTCGTCTTGAGAAAATCTTAAAGTAAAGTTGACTCTTCCTAAAAGTTCTCAAAATATACATTCCTGTGGAGATATCTTGTGAGGTCACGCAATGTTTATCGTATGTTGTTGTTGTATCATTCCTTTTTATGAAGACTTTCTATGTTGGGTCCATTGTTCTATTGTGTAAATGACCCAACAAGGGCACTTCCGTAAGCCCCCTACACACATCCCCATATCTTGTATTCCCTTTTTGTCTGAGGACTTCCCTTGTGGGGTCCAGGTTTATCAAAGACTTCCATTGTAAGGTCCAAATATTGTTAAATATTGTTTAAAAAGACCCCCGGAAGCCCCCACACAAACACACCAAAATTTCTTCATTGTCGAATTGCCTTACCATTTGCTCTAGAGACAGTCTGTAAACAGTCGTCGTGTCCAGAGCAATCCAAGCAATAAAAATAAAGCAATCCAAGAAAGCAATGACCAGTACGCCGCAGATTAGTTTCCAGTCCGGTAAATCCTAACGGAAATGAAGTAAAAAAGAGCAACAAATAACTGAGTTGTTTTACTTTCCAGTGTGCCGTAACGGCTAACTAATCAGGGCCAATTTCATAGCGCTGCTTAACGGTAAGCGATGGTGGCCCTGAAGGGACATTGAACATATATATTTACTTGAATATTTACGTCAATATTTATGGATTTTGCCCTAAATCGCAAATACTTACGTCAATATTTGCCGTCAATATTTGCGAATTCTGACCAAACGCAAATATTTACGTTAATATTCACCTAAATATTCACGATATATGCCCAAATGGCAAATATTCGACACGTCAATATTCACGTAAATATTCGCGACTTGTGCCCGAAATTGTGAATATTCACGTAAATATTTTCGTGCTCACTGTAGCAAAACAGTTTGCTATTAAAATGTGCAAGCGTATTTCACGGGTTGGCAGAAACAAAAGGCGCCGGCGGCCATATTGAGCGTTTACCGTGGATTGCATTGTGACGTCATTTATTTTCGTCTGGTAAGCACCGGAAGGTTAGCATGCCTTTTCTGATGCTTATACGGTTAGCAGCGCTGTAAAAATGGAAATTGCACAGTAAGCACAAAATCGGCCGCTAAGCACCGCTATTAAATTGGGCCCAAAGGTTTACTTACGATCTTTTTGAAGCGTTTCACAGCCTGTGAGAAGATCACGTGTATACGGTATGTCTTCATGAAGACAGAACCGAAGGCAAGAGACAAACCAACAGATACCAGCATTCGCTCAACCTGCAACGATAACATTAACAAGAAAGAGTAACCGTACGTTCACTTGGGTATATAATTAGTCTGGTCCCCTGTCTTTATCTGCATGACAGGCACCGGTCTTACAAGGGCAATGATTTAATTGGATACAATGATTTTATTGAACAAACGCGCTGTGACGTAAGCTTTCCATATCTGCGTTATGATTGGTCCGATGTGATGTAGTGTCAGCTTGCACGTTCGATCGTCTGCATGCATCGCACGTGTGCATATCACTGTATTAAAAATTGTGTATTATCAAGTAATAGTAATTCACTATTATGAATACTTGTATCAAATACATATACGGCAGTTGCACTGAAAAGTTTAAGGCTTCAGGCCTGAAGTATTTTATTGTTTTGAGTGATTATCATTTTCTCAAAATATGCGTTACTTTTCAGAGAGAGCCATTTCGCACAATGTTTTACATTATCAACAACTCTCCAGTGCTCGTTACAAAGATAGTATTAAATAGGCTAACAGTTTTTTTGGGGGAGTAGTAACAATAGTGCCAACTTCCTTTAATACGTTTTATACATTTTACTTACATGACACTTGATGACGATGGCGGAGTCAGGCAGGTTAGTCTTATCCCATCCTAAGGCAAAGACCGACGCGTAGAGAAGAAGACAACCGACTACAGTCAGGTTACTCAGAGAAGGGCTTGACATCTTGATAGCTCTTGAAATAAAATATTGTTAAAACAGATAGAAGCGAACTTACTGAAACAGCAAAATAAACAGTCACTAGTTTTGGTCTAACTTTCGGGACGCTATGTGGTAGCGGAATTACCAAGTGAATCCATTGTTTTTTTTTGGTAAGGTGTAAAAGCCTATAATATAGAACTACGCAAATGGACTTGTACGTCTACTGCCATTAAGCTTTTCAAAGTCTCGCATTGTCGCAAAAACAAAGTAGGCATCTTCCATGTGGATGCCTATGGGTTTCCGTAAAGTACGTTTTTCTTGTCCATCCAGAAAGCTACAAGCTTCAATCCGCGTTTTGTTTTATATCTGTTTGGAAGTCCTTGCCTGGGCTCGATTTCGAAAATGTGTGAATATTTTGACTCCAATTATTTTGTCAGTAAAGTTCCAAGAGAATAATGAAAGAAGAAAAAAACCTTGTTGCACAAAAATGTGTGTGCTTTCAGATATGCCTAATAAAAGGTTTCAAGCCTTGAGTCTATTAATATTTGAGTGAAAAATTACATCTTTCTTAGAAAGAAAGAAAAAAAGTTCAGAGGGAGGCGTTTCTCATAATGTTTTAGACGGCTCTCCGTTGCTTTTTTTTCCCCAAGTAAGTTTTTATGCTACAGTAATTTTGAGTAATTACTTCCAGTGGCTTTAATTGAAAAGAAATCATTTACCATGGGCCCTAAATGATGTAAATTTGCAGACCTTTTGTTTTTAAATCGAATGTTAATGAAGAGAAACACCAGTGCCATAGTGGAGCCAAATGATGCTAAAGAGAACAGAACCGCTCGGGTTTTCCAAGAGATTTCAAGAGTCATTTCCTGTTTAGTCACACCATCCACCGGAACGTGGCCACCTGATGAAATAACAATAACAAAATAATTGTAACAAAAAGGGCGCCACCAAGAGTAAGCATTTTTGTTATATATATATTTTTGTTTACATTTTATTATTGGTTTATTGAAATCATTCAAACTTTACAGCTTTAGGTTGAATTGAGTTCAAAAAAACAGAGTTTTGTTAAAAATTACAGAAAAAAAACATTCAGAAAGAGTTTTGTTAAAAATTACAGAAAAAAAACATTCAGAAATACAATTTGTTTTTATAAGTTAAGAAGTAATTTAGTTGGGGCCATAGCAGGGACTAAATACTATATAACAAACAATTGAACGTCGAATAAGCAAGCACATAAAAAGAACAGGGCGAATGGATGGGGACAAAAGGCATACCAAGTGAGTGAAAATCTGTGTATCTCAACAAATTATGAGTTTTGTTAAAAATTACAGAAAAAACCCATTCAGAAATACAATTTTTTTTTATAAGTTAAGAAGTAATTTAGTTGGGGCCATAGCAGGGACTAAATACTATATAACAAACAATTGAACGTCGAATAAGCAAGCACATAAAAAGAACAGGGCGAATGGATGGGGACAAAAGGCATACCAAGTGAGTGAAAATCTGAGAAGGCGATATAAAGGAAAAATCATTATACACATACAATTAAAGTTTGGTTAACAACATTGTTTTCGAGGGCCTCGAATCTATTTGTTTGTAACTGCAAATCAAGTTGCCGATGGCCAAATAGTCTCGTCTCGAGCATTTTAAAAGCCCAACGGAAGTAGGAGGAAAATGAACAGTTTGTTCTTGTATTCTATTTACGGATTGGTTTTTTTCTGCGTGGACATAAAACGTTCCCGATTTTCGGCAATATCTCAAAAAACGCTACCACTTTTTGATATGACGTTATCAAAGGTTAGTTTCGTAGTTTTTTTTTATATATGCAACTTTGTATGATCATTCCTCCATGGTATGATCGAAATCCACAACGGGTTCCAACGAATTTGTTTATCCAATCCCTCAATGAGAATGTCAAGGTGACCACAGGGGCTATAGCTTTGAACAACAACTAAACAGGGTCAGGTGATGGGAGTTGCTTACGAAAAGACGATTGCTATGTAAAAGCCCACCAAGACCTGGAAATCTTACGTCGGGAAGTGGTGCCACAGGCAATATTATCAACAATGAATTGTATCTTCCCTCTTTCCCCTGCTGTAAATTTTGTTTGTGTAGAAAATTACAAGGGAGTCCGCATTTTAAAGACGCTGGACTCCTTTGGTAATTGTCAAAGACTTGGTGTATCTCAACAAATTATGTAAACAAAAACAAAAAGAAAAAAAATGGTCGTCGAAGTTACGAGATAATAATATTTAAAAAAAACGCCCTTGTCACATGAAGCTGTGTGCTTTGACATGCTTGATTTTGAGAGCTCAAAATCTAATTATGGGGTCTCGGAATCAAATTCAAATATTTCAGTGGAAAATTACTTGTCGCTCGAAAACCAAAATAACGAGAGGAGGTTGTCAGATTAAACCAAGACTAGACAACAACCTAGGCAGACAAACTGCAAACAAGGAGACAAGAAAAACAGGTATCCTGAAAACATTTACAACAAATTACAGGACCTTATACAAATTATAAACCAGCGGGGCAGATTATGTCTACATAGTCTACCTTGCCATTTGATGCCAGTGTCTCCATAATTGAGAAGCTGTTGCGAGTTTGTCACGTAAACCATCACTGTCTCAACATGTTCCCCTGTAACAAAACAAAAGAGAGATGTCGATTTTAAAGGAAGTGGACACTATTGGTAATTACTCAAAATAATTATTAGCATAAGAAACCTTTCTTGGTGACGAGTAATGGGGAGAGGTTGATGGTATAAAACATTGTGAGAAACGGTTCCCTCTGAAGTGCCATAGTATTCGAGAAAGAAGTAATTTTCCACGAATTTGATTTCGAGACCTCAGATTTAGAACTTGAGGTCTCGAAATCAACCATCTAAACGCGCACAACTTCGTGTGACAAGGGTGTTTTCTTCTTTCATTATAAGTTCGATGACCGATTTAGTTTAAATTTTCACAGGTTTGTTACTTTATGCATATGTTGAGATACACCAACTATCAAGGCTAGTCTTTGACAATTACCAATATTGTCAACTGTACGTAATCTTGACCCCATAAACTGCATAATCCCAAAATGGATTAGTAAAAGTAAGAACATAGACATCGGATTATTAAAATTCGTTTTATTGAAAATGTAATAAAGCTCCATTACAAAACGAATCTTAAATTAAATGAAGAATGTCTTATTTTTAAACCTTGGGCTTGCTGTATATAAACTCTCTCGCTTTGGCGTTGTCCTCTTTCAATCAAAAATTTTCCCTGCAAGAAATGGAACGGTAAAGTAGATTATGAGATCATTGTAGACTGGCTTTACTCGTGGAATTTTCTCTTGAACAATACAATAAAATGCAAGGCCAAATTATTGGCAAAACATGATGCACTATTTCGCATTAAAAAAAAAAAAAAAAAACCCTCATTTGCAATGTTGAATTTCGTACGTTTTCCAAAGCTAGTTTCTTTTCCTGACGTTAAACAGAAAGTTTAAAGGCACTGAGATGGACAACATTGCTCAAACTTAAAATAATTTGTTGCATAAAAACGTACTTGGTACCGAGCAAATGGAGTTATTGATATTAAAAACATTTTTAGAAACGACTCCCTCTAAAGTAACTTCATTTTTGAGAAAGATGTAATTTCTCTCTCAAATTCACAAACTTCAGACATGAAGCCTTTAATTATACAAAGCACACAAAGTATTGCGACGAGGGTATTTTTTCTTTCATTTTTCTCTTGCAACTTCGAAGACAAATTGAGTCAAAATGTTCACAGGTTTGTTATTTTATGCATATGTTGGGAACCACCAAGTAAGAAAACTGGTCTTTCACAATTACCAAAGGTGTCCTGTGCTTTTAAGCTGTTTGAATTTTGTAAAACATAAGTAGTAGTAAACTGTTTACCAATAATCCCGTGAATACGAGGTTGTCAGCGTTCTTCAGAATGACTCTAGCCATCTCGTCATCGGAGTAGCTGAAATCTTCGAGTCGTCGTGGAGGATCAAGACGCTGCAGGTCAGCTATGGAAGCATTGAGAATTAATGCTATGGCTATAATACCGTCATAGGTGTAATAAAGCACAGAGTCGTCAGGGAACTCGTTGTTGTAGTACTGATAATGTTCAGGGAGGGGCTTCTGAAACGTCAACAAAAATTATATTTGAAAACAATAGTTGGTCTGAAAGATATCTCAAATTGTCTTTGAAACAGCGGACCAGTGTGTGTCGTAAAAAACTCCAGCGGATACACGACCTTGCCTATGCTACTAAAACTTGTAAATATGTTGTTTCTCTCAAGTCAGAACAAATGAACTTTCCATTGCTCGTTGTTGTAGTAGTGATAATGATCATAATGATCAGGAAGGGGCTTCTGAAACGTCAACACAAAATTATATTTGAAAAAGTAGGTTGGTCTGAAACATATCTCAAATTGTGTGGGTTTTCTTTGGAACAGCGGACCAGTTTGTGTCGTAAAAACTCCAGCGGATAACGACCTTGCCTATGCTACTAAAACTTGTAAACATGTTGTTTCTCAAGTCAAGGAAAATGTGGTTTAATTAAAAATCATACGCAGAGAACTTTGAAGAATGCTTAGCCAAGTGCTAACTGCCAGTGTCACGAACTAGTGGTTAAGCTAGAGCTAGTTTAAGTTTGCAATTGCGTGTTAGCTCTCGGTATGTATCCATTATGATTGGTACTCACCACTCCATTGAAGTTCACTTCATCTGGCTGCACCCGTCGAGGGTTTCCATTGAATAACAGAGTAGAGTTAACGGCTGATGTTATCTGCTCCTGCGTGCAAGGGTCAATGACTGATTGAGGGGCGTTCAGCCAAAACACAGAGGTTGCCCAGTCTGGTGCTACCCACACATACTTAGCTCCATAAACTCCAGAAATGTACGCCTTTAAAGCAAAGCCGGAAAAACACATGTCAATGTTCACGTTTTATTCACAATGATAACCCAAACTCTGTTTTAACTACAGCCTTTTTTGGTGTGATAGATAACACAAGAAAATGTAGTTGTACAACTTCAAGACCACTAATTGCATACATCTGATTGGGTGGTAACGAAATCTCTGGCATTTGTGTATGTAATTAGTGTAATAGTCTTTAAAGGCAGTGGACACTGTTGGTGATTATGATTACTCAAAATAATTATTATCATAAAACTTTTCTTGATTACGAGTAATAGGGAGATTGATAGTATAAAACTTTGTGAGAAACAGCTCCCTCTGAAGTGACGTAGTTTTCGCGAAAGAAGTAATTTTCCACGAATTTGATTTCGAGACCTCAAGTTTAGAATTTGAGGTCTCGAAATCAAGCATCTGAAAGCACACAACTTTGTGTGACCAGGGTGTTTTTTTCTTTCATTAATATCTCGCAACTTCGACAACCGATTGAGCTCAAATTTCCACAGGTTTGTTATTTTATGCATATGTTGAGATACACCAAGTGAGAAGACTAATCTTTGACATTTACCAATAGTGTCCACTGTCTTTAAAGGCTACCACTGACTTTCTTGTCAAAAAATTATTTTGCGATATTTACCTGGGACAAGATGCCACCCCCCCCCCAAAAAAAAAAAAAACTTTATATTGTAGGGCAATTAGGTATGTCTTTAGGTAGTCCCAAGGTATTTCGCACAATAGAAATACTTTGTAGTAGCCTGATGGTGGATTATTTATTTGTTATTACTTATTTCCACATAACATTCAGCAGAAAATCCATACCTGACAGAACAGTTTCAGCAGTTCATGTTGGAAGAAGCCGGGAAATATGATTCGTGCATCTTGGCGCTAGAAATGTAAAGAAAATACAAACTGTAAAACTTATAATTGTAGCAATCATCTTGTAAAGACAATGGACACTATTGGTAAATGGCAAAGACCAGTCTTCTCACTTGGTGTATCTCAACATATGCATAAAATAATAAACCTGTGAAAATTTGAGCTTAATTTGTCGTCGAAGTTGCGAGATACAAATGAAAGAAAAACAGGTCTTTTTCTTCAGCCGCGCCACGCATCTGGAACTCTCTACCACTTAATCTTCGATCTTGTCTTTGTACTGCAAAATTCAAGTCTCTTCTCAAAACTTATCTTATGTCACAGGTTTTCAATGACTAATTTTGTTGTGTCTGTTTTTCTTTGTGTTGTGTTTTGTTTTGGTTTTGTTTTTGGTTTTACTGCGCCTTGAACACCCAGCAGGGTGGATATGTGCGCATTACAAGTCTTATTATTATTATTATTATTATTACTCTTGTCACACGAAGTTGTGTATTTTCAGATGCTTGATTTTGAGACCTCGAAATCAAATTCGTGGAAAGTTACTTCTTTCTCGAAAACTACGTCACTTCAGAGGGAGCCGTTTTCTCCCTCATCTCGAACTGGCTGTCCGGCCTTGTGGTGTTAGGCAATTTTTCATCAAAACACCCCAAAAACAAATTACCTTGATACTCTGAAGATGGAAGTCAAATTTGGATAAATCTTTGACTCGCTCAGACAAAACAACCTGCATATCGTTAGCCTCCAAGACGAGCCGAAATGTTTCCATTTGCTGCCAATTAACAATGAAAAAATAAAAACAGTCGTAAATTGCAAAGAACAGCATTTAAACACTACACCGTATTATATAACACACCTCTTGCTTGTTCTGTATTCTGGTTGGCTGAAACACGGTCACGTGGGATGAACTAATATAGTCTAGTGATCGCGTGCGCGTGTTTTGCGGGAATAGTACCCGCCGGGCACTAGTCTTTGAAAATAGTGCCTGGTTTAAGACGCCCTCTCTTGACTTGAACCGTGAACAGCAACTACAAAACTTCCTTTCAATCTCCAGATTTCACATTTAAGACCGAGGTGTGTTATAAAACACATATTGACTGGCATAATTCGGTAATTAGTGTACGCCTATTCCTCATCGGGCCTATGAGTGAGAAGAGGGGCCTATTTCCCTCAGCCTTTGGCCTCATGAAATAGGTCCCTCTTCTAGTCGCTCAAAGTCCCTCGGGGGAATAGACGTACACTAGTTACCTCATTGCCAGTCAATATGCGTATAATAACGCACGCTGTATGCAGATGGTCGAAAGTGCATGCTGACACATTACCTCTGACCAATCTCAAAGAAAGCTTATGTGGCAGCACGTTCTGCCAATTAAATAATTGAAGTAATTGGACCTGTAAGACCAGTGCATGTGGTTATACTTGCGAATAAAGACAGGGGACCAATCTAATTGTCGCTCTTTCTTTCATTGGGGGCGCTGTTTTGGCGTGTGACGTCACATGCAAGAGGTCTATGTATACATCTTAGAAAGCTCACCTCCGCAAAGTGTTGGGACTCCTCGTAAATGAACGCCACTCGACGCCAGCCCATCTTCTTAAGCACTTTCACTTGTGCTGTATACACTTGTGCTGCGGTGTGGATTGCTCGTACGGTGTATGGATACACAGACCTGTCCTCTAACTTCTGTGACGAAGTTAAACCAACCTCCAGGAAAAACAACAGTAACACGATTTTTCGAACGAGGTTTATTTAGGGAACTAGTTGAAGTGTCGTTGCCTTGCGGTTGAAAGCACCGATTTCAAACTCTGGTGTCTCTGATCAGTAGAGTGTGGGTTCGAGTTACAGTCGTGTTACTTGTGTCCTTAATCAAGACCCTTAACCAATGCTTCATCCTTCGGATGGGACGTTAAGCCGATGGTCCCGTGTGTTGTGTAACGCACGTCAAATAACCAAGTACACTTATCGAAAAGAGAATGGGTTCGCCCCGGTGTTCTTTGCTGTGGCTGCTGAATGCACTTTAACACCTTGTAAACCATAATAAGGTACTATATAATTGGGTCTTTGTAATAATATTATACTATAAGCGCATCGAGTACTTTGTTTGTAGATACGCTATATAAGACTTCGATATTATTATCATTCGATATTATTATCATTACTAGTTGATCAAAGCAAAGCAAAGTATAGCATACAATAACAACAAATCGTAGATGAAGATACTTAACAGTGATTGATTTTTCCTTTGGATGCGACAATAAACCCTGGTCCAGGGTTAATCATGTTTGTGATCGATGACGATGACTAGAGCAAGCTAGTCGAAACGTTGAGACCAATACAAGAACTGACTCCGCGGTAGTGCAGTTAATTACGATCATATTATAAGCTAAAGCAGAAGTCACAGCAATTTTTGTTGTATACCTTCCGCCCGGGTAGTAGTTAAAAAGCAGGACAGTTCTTTACAGAAGAAGTCTCCCGAACATCCGATAAATCTACTCCGGGCGGAAGGTATACAAAAAAAAATGTATCTGGTAACATGGTATTACCGCAAACCAAAAATATATTGATATCTCACCATTCAATGCCTCAAATGCTATATAGATCTATCGTTAATAATTACCTGAACAATATGATATCTAGAGGCAACTTGATTGACCGCGAGAGCCTCTACTGATACGATAGGTCCCCATGCTATAGGTACAGGTGGGCCTGTGTAGGCTAGAGTGTATAGGTGTCGTAAACCCTCCTCTGGGTCTCCAGCCTGTGAAGTTGGAAAGAAATCGGTAGAATCTTAGAAGAAAATGAGTATCGGCGAGAAGGTAAGGGGAGGGGTCCACTATATAGGGTGCGTTCGATTAGCTTCCCTGGGTTTACCCCGCGGTGCTCAATCGGGTGAGCCCCTAATACAAGAGCTAAACGAACGATCACTCACCGCTCTCGTGGTGACGTCATGCACCTGGGGCTAGACCCCAAGTTAGCAACTCCACGGGCAGGGCACTGGGGCTGACCCGGGTGAGCCCCTGGAATAACGTCAAAGCTATTCGAAAGCACCGGGGGAAGACCGGGGTCGACCCAGGGAAGCTAAACGAACGCACCCATAGTTTCACCTTTCGCTGATTGCATTCTTTCCATTCCCCGGAAACTCTCTCGCCGAAGTTGAATTTAACCCTCAGCCACTGCAACTATTCCCCTGCGATATTACGCTTTAACCCAGCTCAAGAGTATTTTTGTCCTGAAAAAAAAAATGATTGTAGTCCACACCTAGAAATGGCCTTCTCAGGCCTTGTTGTGTGCCTGGCGAATTGAATAAAAAAAACTTTGTGGTAGTCAAAGCTTTTTAAGCAGTACAAACATCAATGTTAGTTTTGATCCAGATGTTTGTGTAATACAGATATCTCTTCTCCAGTAATTCGTTTTGCGGACAGATATTCATGTTGCGATTTTGGCAACTACCTTAATGCTACTCTCACACTAGGGAAATTATGCTAGCGAATGGGCTTACGAATGGAATTATTTGACAATCGCTCAAACTTCGCAACATTCGCCGTGTTTCGTAAGCGTTGGTGACAATTTCGGAACGTTCACTAGTCATTCTCCACCTCTTTTCGAAGATCACTCAATCAAAATGTGGCGAATATTCTTGCGAATAAAAATGTTAACATTCGCGGTGAATACGCCAAACAATTGCGATTGGATGGTGGATGTCACAGAAAAATGCAAATGCTTGGATGTTATATGAATATTCATTTTCATTTGGTCACCCCTCGGTCGTCGCTCGACCTCTCCTTAACAATATATGACGAATGCTTACCAGCGCTTGACCATGCTAGCCAATGCCTTTAATACGCAACGAACGTTGCGCACTTCGCGACTGAGCTTACCAACAATTTCAAACAAATGAAGCGATTGCTAGCGAATGTTACGAATGCTTGCGAATGCTTACGAAAGGGCTTACAAACGTTAATAATGCACTTAGGAATGTTACGAATGTCTTACCATCGTTGCCAATGTCTTGCCATTTTCTGACTAATTTCCGCGATTGCTATTAATACCGGGGCGAATCTCGCTCTGGCAACTTGTTCGTTTGACAAACAGCAACACCACATTTGTAAGAAAGGGGACCCGCGAAGGTTACAAACGCCTTACGAGTGCATTTACGAACGTTGCCACAGCTTACGCATGCTTTACAGACGTTAACAATGGCTTACCAATGCTAACGAATGTCGAGGCGAATGACCGTCTTCGCAACATTCGCTGAAATTAACAAACCGGTTTGTAAATTGACTGATACGAACGCTTACAAAGTCACGGCGAATGTTGCGAAGTATGAGCGATTGTAAAATATTTTCATTCGTAAGCAAATTCACTCTAATATTATTCGCAACAGTGTGAAACAGCATTGGGAAGAGCTTTTTAATTTCAGCGAATGTTGCGAAGACAGTCATTCGCCGTGGATTTTCGTAAGCATTGGTAGCCATTGGTAACGTTGGTAAAGCGCGCGTAAGCGTTGGCAACTTTCGTAAGCTATTGTAAGGCATTGGCAATCATTGGCTAGCATTGTTAAGCATTCGTAAAAATTCGTAACATATTGGTTCGACAGGTCGAGGGGTGACCGAGGGCGAACGTGAAAATATGTACTATCAATTCGCAAATTTTGGGCGAATTCACCGCGAATTTCAAATATCCATATTCGCAAGAATATTCGCCCAAGTGTGAGAGTAGCATAACACAATTTACGTCACCAACCAATACTAGCCGGCATGCACCCCCAGTCAAAGATAGTATCAACAGAAGAACGCACACATAGGGGTGGATAATCCAGTTGGTATAGCGCCGAGGTCGTTGGTTCAAGTCCCTAGGGCGGATTGCACCAAACGGTCTCGAACCGGTCTATGCGCTATAGCCGTCTAACTTTTTAAGATGGCGTTGCATTAGTCCGTTAGTTTAGTAGCCGTAGATGATTAATTTTGATGAATAGAGTTCTTAGATGAGACCGTACATTAAGAAATAGTTTACACCATTATGGTGATGATACATTGTAGTGTAAATTTCTCTACAGTGTCCATTTTTCTCCGCTCAGATCAGACAAAGGCTGGTTGCCTCACATTTTTGTTGTACTTTTTCAAGGTCATCACTAATTGTCGTTACGGCTCGTTTACAAAATGTTGGCCTGTCATAATTGAAAGCTTTAGTAATGGGCCTTTGTTTATATTGCATTACATTTCGCTGACTTATCTAAAGGCCGAGTCACACTGCAGCAATAAACGAGAACAATAACGATCACGACGCACAGAGAACGCATTGTTATTGATTGAATTGCTCCACGCAGAATTAATACGCAGACGCTCATTAGATTAGATTAGATTATAATTCTTTATTGTCCGCATAACATATACAGATAATTGTTTTCCATTGGCAATTGGAGACATTAAAAAATTATTATTATTATTATTATTATAATAAACATGTTCATAAAACCGAACAATAAAATGTAAAGCACAATACAAAACCACGAAAAAATTGTATATTGCTAAAATTACAGCGAATGATTGGAATAGATTACTGACAATACTTACAAGTTACTTTAAAATTATACAAAACATTAATTTGTGGTACAGTTAAAAAATAAGTAATTACCGTTTGACTAAAGAATTAAAAAGATGAATTGAATTGGGAACAAAGGATTGTCGAAAACGAAGTGATTTTGTTTGTGGTGGACGGAGTCTAATACCAGAGCGATTAAAAACAAAGCAATTAAAAAGTGGGTGGGTCGGGTCCTTCATTGCTGTACTTAACTTGGCAACCATTTTTGTTTCAAATTCTATATCCAAGGATGGCAAGATTAAACCTATGATCCGCTGAGCATTTTTCTTTACCCTGTCAAATTTCTTCTTACTCTGCTGTGAAAGTAAACCGTATGTACATATTAAGTTAAAAGTTAAAACACTCTGTATCAAGGACTGATAAAATAAACGCAAGATAGATCGGTCTACATGAAATTTCTTCAGTTTTCTCAAAAAGTACAAACGTTGGTTAGCTTTACTGTATATCGTTTCAGTATTCCTATTCCAGTTCAGTTGATCATCCACTACAGTTCCAAGATACTTATATTCATTGACTCTTTCTACAATGCAGTTATTGATAGTGAGAGGGTCATGTGTCTCAGCACCTCGTCGAAAATCAAAAATCATCTCCTTAGTTTTCTGTACATTAAACCAATTCAAACCATTCAACCAATATAATGCATTCTCTTTTCGAAGTGATGGTTATTGTTCTCGTTATCGCTGCAGTGGGACCGGGCCTTTAGACCGGATAATTGCAACGGGCCTAATGACTGACCAAGCTAAGACCATTTAAAGACACTGGACACTATTGGTAATTGTCAAAGACCAGTGTTCTCACTTGGTGTATAAAATAACAAACCTGTGAAAATTTGAGCTCGATTGGTCGTCGGAGTTGCGAGATAACTATGAAAGAAAAGAAGAAAAACACCCTTGTCACACGAAGTTGTGTGTTTTCAGATGCTTGATTCCGAGACTTCAAGTTCTAAACTTGAGGTCTCGAAATCAAATTCGTGGAAAATTACTTCTTTCTCGAAAACTACTTCACTTCAGAGGGAGCCATTTCTCACAATGTTTTATATTACCAACCTCTCCCCATTGCTCGTTACCAAGTAAGGTTTTATGCTAATAATTATTTTGAATAATTACCAATAGTGTCCACTGCCTTTAAGGCAGATAGCCGGCTGAATGGTCTTTGACCGAAGACCGTTTTATTGCCAGACGGCCCTGCTTGTCTCGTACATTTTCCTCGTCAAACCGAATTCAATATTTAATTAGGAAAATAATATTGAACTTAAAGGCAGTGGACACTATTGGTAGTTGTCAAAGACTAGCCTTCACAGTTGGTGTATCTCAACATATGTATAAAATAACAAACATGTGAAAATTTGAGCTCAATCGGTCATCAAAGTTGCGAGATAATAATGAAAGAAGAAAACACCCTTGTCACACGAAGTTGTGTGCGTTTAGATGGTTGATTTCGAGACCTCAAGTTCTAAACTTTAGGTCTCGAAATCAAATTCGTGGAAAATTACTTCTTTCTCCAAAACTATGGCACTTCAGAGGGAGCTGTTTCTCACAATGTTTTATACCACTAACCTCTCCCCATTAATTGTCACCAAGTAAGGTTTTATGCTAATAATTATTTTGAGTAATTACCAATAGTGTCCACTGCCTTTAATCTGATGTAATTAAGGTAAACACGAATACTTTTTATTTTTACTTGTTGTTCTGTTCCATTGATGTCAATTAACTGTAATTTTTATCTAATTTAAAATTCTTTACAATAGTTTGTGCGATGGTGTTTTGTGCGGTCTCACCCCTTTCTTTACTTTTTTTCAACGTCCATTCGCGAGTGCCAAGGGAACGCCTTTGTCACGTAGTGTATAGTTAATTTGTTTGCCCTCAACATTTTACAAAAAACATTAATTTAATTTAAAATTTGTTCTCATGTCAACTTCAAAAACGCGTGCATTCCTTAGAAAGAGCAAAACCTGAAATTGCTTTGAAACACGCGAGTGGCATCTTTATTAAATCAATTTTAAATCAAAATTCATTTAGTGTCAAACTTGTGGTAAATTTGATGCGTGATGTCTGTAGATTCGGAAGCCTAGTTTGAACATTGAAGGAATAATTCATGAAATTTCACAGCGTTTTTTAAAAGTTTATTTGTATGCAGAGATTGTGCTGGCATGAGTGTAAAAATAAAACTTATAATGCCTGGAAACGTTGTCTCTTTTGCTTGTCAGTGACGCCCGCCTTCATAATAACACACAAAAAGCATAATGCATATACATTGTAAATGCACTTTTTTTTTGCTTTTGGATATCACTACAGCAAACGAAATAAGTTTGGAACTTGGGGCACTCGGCAGTATTTGAAGTATATAATTTCCGTCTTTATATGAAAGTTTTATTGAATTCTGACATGAAACTTCACCAATCGTCAGTAAATACGATCTCTGTTCAGTCTTGTAAATAATGGTCGTTTGGCTCTCCGTTGCTAGTCTAGGCTCCTAGACCATTGGTGTTGCGTGGTCACACACAACCAACGTTCCGATTATGCACGGCAAAAACTGTACACGCTTGTAATGAACGAACGCTAGCGGGCGCTCTGTTTCTCTGATTTCCTGTGCTCACCAAGGTCTAGGACATTTGCAACGACGGGTCTTAACTTTTTTATTGTTTTTCGGCAAATCTCCCCCGACTTTCCGGTGGAGCCAATCAGAGGCTGCGTTGCGGTTGGCTCATGAATAATTCATCAGTGTTGTGCATGCAGTGTAAATGCACGCAGTAATGCGTTGCATGACTTTTGCTATACTAAACTGCGCCAATAAAGTATCTAAACACTTACAAAATTAATGGTCAGATTTATCGGAACCTGAAATAGTATACAAAAAAATAATTGTTCGTTTCTATTCACCGTTAATTTCTGCACGTTTTGACACATCTTGTGTTGCGCTACGATGTTGTTTGGTGGATTTATGGACACTTGAGTGGCTTAAGGTCGAATTTCAAAAGTTGCAAAAGCCCCTATTACCCCAATTCCAAAAGGGAACTCACATAAGCATCACACTCGGACAAAATCAAGACAAAAGACACAAACTCGTTTCGTTTACATGACCATGAAATTAATTGCCGTATCTTTAACTCTAAAACTGCTGTTATCCTGTCCTCCATTCTTGGTGTGTCCTCCATCACTGTCCTGAACGGCAAGGAGTCGTCTTCTCATACTCTCAATGAGACCTCTGATCTGTCCCTGGTCAATCCCCTGCCATTTCCTGATCAGGATGCATCGCAAACCCCGCGAGAGTGGTGTCAGGCTTTATGGACTTGTTCACTTTCTTCTTCTGCTGCAGAAGTCACCCTCGGACGGCCACTCATTGGCAGGTCGTCCACATTTCCCTGAGCTTGGTAGCGATTCCACCATTTACTGACCGTCGCTGGTGACGTTTTTACCTGATGAGCTGCAGCTCGCATCGACGTACCGGCTTCTATCCTGTTTGGTCGTTTGAGCCATCTTTCCTGTTATCTTGAAACACCTTTCCATGTCTTACCATTGTTGTATGCCTCCCATCTTTGACCCCTTTGCTTGGTTACTGACAATTATTGGTGAGTATGATCATCGCAACCGATTTATCCAAAACGCGACCAAAAAAACATCATTTATAAAAGGCGAGCAAAAGAAACGCCGATCTTACTCGTCACAATACAACGATTTAGCTTGAATAGGGGCTTTTGCAACTTTCGAAATTCGACCTTAAGCCACTCAAGTGCCCGTAAATCCACCAAACAACATCGTAGCGCAACACAAGATGTGTCAAAATGTGCAGAAATTAACGGTGACTCGAAATGAATAATTATTTTTTGGCAAACTGTTTCAGGTTCCGATATATCTGACCATTTGTAAGTGTTTAGATACTTTATTGGCGCAGTTTACTCTGCATGTGTGTGTGGGTATATGTTTTTATCGGAGTATAATAATGTCCAGATCAGTAGGATTTGAAACTTTGCCACATGGTGGAAATACGATAAAGAAAGGTTTGCGGTACCACCACAAACCTTTCTATGTATAACATCCAGATCCAGACTACTGCATTGCCATGATGCAGCTTGAAATGCGATCGTGGCAGGGCCCACACTGATGAAGCCTGTATTGGCTAAACAATTTGCTTATAGTTAGCACAAAATAGTATTGCTTAGCAGAAACTGGTTACCAGCCAATTTTTAATTAAATTTGAAATGTTGTAGACTTATGCCTAGTGCCCACCTAAATTTTTGGATAGTAAAGAAATTTTGTACAGTATTTTCTGCCAAACAGATATTAACTGGTGGGCCCTGTAGTGTTATTCACAGTGAAAGTTTTTTAATCTTGGGGGAAGGAAATCTTGAGGGATTCAAAAGCGTCTTTGTGAGAATGTATTAAGAAACGTAACCGTAGCTGCAGATCTTGGAATGTAAGCGTAGCTTGACTCGGGATTGAAAGCGTACTTTTTGATATTGTAGCGTAACCTAAACATATCTTGGAGTGTATAAGCGTAGCTGAGAAGCTGCGTAGCTTAAAACGTAACAGTATCTTTTGGAGCGTAAGCATATCTTTGAACGTAATTCGTAGCTGCGTATCTTGGAACGTAAGCGTAACTTGACATGGGATTGAAAGCGTACCTTTTGATATTATAGCGTAACTTGAAGGAACATAAGCAGATCTGTAAGCGCAGCTGAGTAGCTGAGTAGCTTGGAACGTTGACATTTTTTGGAACGTAAGCATATCTTGGACTGAAGCGTAGCATCTTGGAACATAAACGTAGCTGCGTATCTTTGAACGTAAGCATAGCTTGACTCGGGCTTGAAAGCGTACCTTTTGATATTATAGTGTAACTTGAAGGAACGTAGACCTGAGCGTATCTTGGAACGTAAACGTAGCTGCGTATCTTTGAACGTAAGCATAGCTTGACTTGGGCTTGAAAGCGTACCTTTTGATATTATAGTGTAACTTGAAGGAACGTAGACCTAAGCGTATCTTGGAACGTAAACGTAGCTGCGTATCTTTAAACGTAAGCATAGCTTGACTTGGGCTTGAAAGCGTACCTTTTGATATTATAGTGTAACTTGAAGGAACGTAGACCTAAGCGTATCTTGGAACACAAACGTAGCTGCGTATCTTGGAATGTGAGCGTAGCTTGACTCGTGCTTGAAAACATACCTTTTGATATTATAGTGTAACTTGAAGGAATGTAGACCTAAGCGTATCTTTGAACGTAAACGTAGCCGAGTAGCTGCGCAGCTTGGAACGTAACCATATAATATTTTTTGGAATGTAGTCGTAACTATATCTTATGGAACAACTCATGAGAAATTGCAAATTTTGATTGCTTGTCGGGTGGCGACTACTGCTATTCAACTCCCAGTTATTTGAGGCGAATAGTCAGGTCATAAATTCCACTAGTTGCCCAGTTTAATCATTACCTCAAAAATAACTCTTCATTCACAGAATTAAAAAATAATACTTTGTTTGGCGAAATTATGCTTTGAGGGAATTTTGTTTTAGCATTATTTTTATTTCAACCTTTTATAAAAAATTCTCATAATATTTTTAAGCTACTCACACAATAACACTGTCAATATAACCATGATATAACCATGGAGGTAGATGCGATATTCCTACGTTTTGACATCATCAAAATTACCTGAAACTCATAACAAAAAGAAATTAGGGGGCCATGAATCAAAATGGAGCATATTGGAACGTTGCGATCATAAGAAACAACGGAGTCGACACCCGCAAGCTGGGAGTTCATAGCGCCCGGGATTTAACACCTCCAACCCCGGCCCACGAGACACGGCATGGGCGGTACGTGATATTCCACAAGGCTTATTTCACGTTCCGATTGCTCCACGCCGTGGGGCCATATGTGCGTCCGTTACACGGACTCTCTGAATGATAATCTTACGTTCGATTTTTGACCATTATTTACGATTTCAAATCGTCACGTATCCGTTATCTGAATAGGTAGTCTATACTTAAAATTTCACTGTTTTCCTTTTAATAGGCCTATAATGACCACGGAATTACTCTTTGAGCAAAGATTGTTAAAAATAGCGCGCCGATCACATTGACCTTTGACTCGGTCTAGTTTGAATAGTCATCTTCAACCCACCACGTAATATGAATTATCGAGTCATTTGCATAGTCTGGCCACGCCTTCAATTTGCAAATTTCCTCGACCTTGGTGAGCACAGGACATGGGGCGATCCAGAAATCAGAGAAACAGAGCGCCCGCTAGCGTTCGTTCATTACAAGCGTGTACAGTTTTTGCCGTGCATAATCGGAACGTTGGTTGTGTGTGACCACGCAACACCAATGGTCTAGGAACCTAGACTACTCCGTTGCACGCATTGCACGCAGAGCTATATGCCGTGCACACGAACGTGCTGACAAAATTTCGGCGTACACACACACACACAGACACGCATGTTTATGGTGCAGACCGAGGACTTCTCTTTGTTCTTCCATTATTTGGACATAATTTATTTTTCAGACGTCCCCATTGGTTTTGTACATAAAATTTACCGAAGGAGGACTGTTCCCGGTGTGACTTTTCCCCGGATCCCTTTTGTTAAAGTCCTATCAATATTAGACATGCCCACAGTGAGTTGGCTGGGTATTGTGGCAGGGTGATGAGACTTTCGCACGGTTTATTTTCCATATTATTTATATATTTTTGCAGCATGGCGCGGACTCCGTACTTTTGCCAACACAAGATCCGCGTGAGTTAATTCTATAAAACCAAAAGTACTGAAACAACTGCGACATCTTTATTTAATTGTTTTGTCACCACCAATTGCATCAAATTTCAGCTAATTTTGTTTGGTGAAATCTATATTGAAGGCACTGGACACGTTTGGTAATAATTGTAAAAGACTACATACTCCTCTCTTGGTGTATGACAACATTGTGCATAAAAGTAACAAACATGTGAAAACTTTGCCTTAAATGGGCATCGGAGATGCAATAAAATAATGAAAGATAAAACAACTTTGTGTGCTATCAGATGCCTATGCATTCAGAAGTGTTTTAATATTTAAGTGAAACTTTACCGCTTTTTAAAAACTACCTACTTCAGAGGGAGCCGTTTCTCACAAATGTTTTATACTATCAACAGCTCTCCATTACTCGTACCAAGTAAGCCTATATGCTTACAATTATTTTAGTTATTACCAATAGTGTCCAGTGCCTAATAAAGATCTGAAACCTAATTTTATATACTAATGGAAGAATAAATTGAATCTTAGTTTGACTTGGTAAAAAAAAATATAAAAAAATAAAAAATCCATGCGGCCCCCGAAGGGAAACAGGTGGGGAAGCTTAAAAAGTATTGAATTATTAATTTCACGTATAAGTTTGCCTAGTTAGATTGGTTTGTCCACCCTTTCCGTATGTTTTGTTGTAAAAAAACATACCCAAAAGTAATCAATGTGTCCACGTCGCACATGTGAAAATAATTCGTTTTTTTTGGTTCATTTTTGTTCAATTTACAATGTCTGAGCTCAAGCTTCGTTACTGACCTCGCAGAATTTGAGATTGAGAAAATAGAAACAGCTTTGGCAAACTGCTTAGAAACCAAGAGGACCGATAGTTTCGACCATCACAGATTAGTCTTTCTCGAAGGAAACGTAAGTAGTGAAGTGGAAATACAATGAATAGAGAGTGATGGGATGAGAGGGGGGAGGAGGAGGAGAAAGGGAGGAGGGGAGAGGGGGAGGAGGGGAGGAGGAGGAGAGGGGGAGAGGAGGGGAGGGGAAGAGGAGGAGGAGAGGCGGAGAGGAGGAGGAGGGGGAGTCAGAAAGCGCGCAGAAAAACAAGAGGTATAAACAATGAACTGGGAGACAAAAATGGGGAAACACAAAAGACATTATCAAGGGGGAAGAGGGAGGGGAAAAATATAATAGATGCTTAATAAATAATATTATTTTTTTTTTACCCATACACAGATGTGTGTTAGCAGTACTTTCTCGAGTCCTGTGAACAAATATCACAAGCATAATACCCGGGAGAAAAAATAGTTTATTAGTGAACGAGGCAGGCTAAAAAGGGGGATAATGCGAGGAAAATGAGACGGTAAGGACAAAGGTTATTACTCTTTGTCTTCTCCTTTTCCCCCACAAAGATCCTCTTTTTAGTCGGCCTCATTCACTAATTGATTACTCTTTGTCCCTCTTCCCATTCTCGATAATGTCCTTTGTTCCCCCCCCTTTGTGTTTTCTTCCCACCACCCCCCCCCTTTTGTCTCGCTATTCATTGTTCACCCCTGGCTTTTTGCTGAGCACTTTCTGATCCTCTCTCTCTGTTCATGTATTTCCACTTCACTGGTTATGTTACCCTAGTTACTGTTGCCAAATTTCATGAATCTGCTTACCGCCGAATTCTGCGCTTACGATCATGATTCCCCGCTTATGGGGGGCGCCGAATTTCCGCACTTGCCTTGTCAGCGTAGAATGCCCATTTACGTGGAGTACGCACGCACAAAAGCCAAAATTCGCCGCTCACCCTTGAACTTCGCTTGCCGTAAGCACATAATTCCCTGCTTCCGTAACGCCGATTTCTGCTTACGGTAAGCAGAGCCATGAAGTTGGGCCTTGTTCATGTTTATAGGGTTGTCATTAATAGTCTTCGACAAGGGTTCTGCGAGGGTCGAAAAGTCAGGCCATTAGGCCTAAATATTTTCTTGCAATATTGTAAATTTATAAACCTACTCAGGCGAAAGAAAACAAACAGCGTCCCGACACTTTAAATGTATTTCTATTTCATTGATTATATCTACACTTATTTACCGGTTTAAGTTTGTTGCATTGTTATTTATATAGCTATTCTCTACTTTTTGCAGAATTTAAGATAACATAAAACTACTCAGGCGATGAACATCAAAATTCCATGTTAAGTATCCCGGATCGGTTCCTTCTTAAGAGGGCGCATGAATTGTTATTATTATTATTATTATTATTATTATTATTATTATTATTATTATTATTATTATTATTATTATTATTATTATTATTATTATTATTTTTTTTTTTTACCAATTCAAAATGTGATAAATTCCTTCATGATCTGTTTGTGTTTTTGTATTACTTTTACCTCAGCATGTTTGTTTGTATTTCTTGTAATGCGCAGTAGAGTATGATACTTGCAAGTCAGAACTTTGCGTGTGTCTGTTACATGGTTAAAACCGATCGTCCAGTTACACATTTACATGATTATTTTGCTATGAAGTGAGCTACATTGGAATTTCAGCTACTGAACCAACTATACAAATTCACTGTAAATAATATGTTCAATGTCATGTCTAAAACAGAGAGGGAAACCTTTAGTTAATTTAAATTTCGAAAGGGCAAATACATTTTGTGTAGTTGCTTTAATCTTGTATGGCCTACGTGGAGATTTAATACAATAAAACAATAACCTGTCAAGGTATATATAGTAAGTAGCGATATCCCCTAAAATCTGGAGCAATATTGTCCAGGCAGGAAGGATAATCTGTGATTGGAATACACCATCTGAGACTCGCTTCACGCAGAAACGTTTCTTAGGTTGGGATGTTTTTGAATCTCTTTCTCTAAAACTACATTTCTTTAAAAGAAATCGTTCCCAAAACATACTATACATTATCAACAGCTGCAGTGCTTTCTTACTAAGTAAGTTTGTTACCATTAATTGTTTTAGCAATCACCAAAGGTATGCATTCCCTTTCATAATAGTAATAATAATAATAATACAAGGCGTTTATATTGCGCTCTACAAAGAACACGGCGTCTCACTAAATGAAATGCAAAGAAATATAAAGACTAACATAAACCATTGATGTGGTTCATCAGTCCTGTATACAAAAACAGTAGGAAAAACCGTTCTAAATTACAAGTATAATTTTGACTGCTGATATCGAAATATGTATGAACTTTTACAAACACAATTTATAGCAAAACTTGGTCCAGTGGTTGGACTGCGGGACTTACAACCACAAGGTTGTTGGTTCAAATCCACAAAGCTGATTTCACAACGAGCAGAATTATTTCTTGATTTGTGCAATTTCATAATCAATAACGTCGAATCAATGTTTGTATGAGATGGTTTGGGCTGTTGCCAGCTTGGTGTTTTAATTCCCTTGTGATATAGGAGATTTCCAAGTTCCCCTAGCGGGAAGTTTCTTTACAAAAAGTGTTTTCCCTCCCAAATATGGCAATTTAAATGCTGACTAAGAAAACTTAACCCGGTCCAATTCCACTAATTTGTAGGCAATATCCATCAAGTATTCCTGCTAAGCTGTTGACATGATCTAACGCAGTCTGAGCTACTTCAGGCTGAAGCGACAGCATTGGACTCCTCTTGAACGCAAAGAAGGCTCCCATGTAGAAGGCTCCCATGCGCTAACCTTGTCAGCGTTGAATGCCCAGTAACGTAGAGTACGCACGCACATACGCCAAAATTTGCCGCTAACCCATGAAATTCGCTTGCCTAAAGCACATAATTCCCTGCTTCCGTAACGCCGATTTCTGCTTCAATAAGCAGATCCATTAAGTTGGGCCTTGTTCATGTTTATTGGGTTGTCATTAATAGTCTTCGACAAGGATTCTGCGAGAGTCAAAAAGTCAGGCCATTAGGCCTAAATATTTTCTTGCAATAATATTGTAAATTTATAAACAAACAGCGTCCCGACAATTTAAATGTATTTCCATTTCACTGATTATATCTACACTTATTTACCGGTTTAAGTTTGTTGCATTGTTATTTATATAGCTATTCTCTACTTTTTGCAGAATTTAAGACAACATAAAACTACTCAGGCGATGAAAATCAAAATTCCATCTTAAGTGTCCCGGATCGGTTCCTTCTTAAAGCCATTGGACACTTTCGGTAAACAGTATTGTCCAAGGCCCACACTTCGTGTATCACAACTTCTATATCAAATAACAAACCTGTGAAAATTTGGGCTTAATCGGTCATCGGAGTCGGGAGAAAATAACGGGAAAACCCACCCTTGTATCCGCGCGTTTTGCCGTGTCATGACATGTGTTTAAAATAAATCCGTAATTCTCGTTAACGAGAATTGATATTGTTTTACTGTTTTCTCAAAAAGTAAAGCATTTCATGGAATAATATTTCAAGAGAAGTATTTCACCACTACCTTCTGTAAACCCTGTAAGTTATTTGTAAATCTGTGAATTTCTTTTCTTTTCCGAAAGGGTCCAATGGCTTTAAGGGGGCGCATGAACTGTTATTATTATTATTTTTTTTTTTACCAATTCAAAATGTGATAAATTCCTTCTTGATCTGATTGTGTTTTTGTATTACTTTTACATCAGCATTGGGCTGTTGCCAGCTTGGTGTTTAAATCCCCTTGTGACATGTGAGGTTTCCAAGTTCCCCTGGCGGGAAGATTCTTTAAAAAAAGTGTTTTCCCTCCCAAATGTGGCAATTTAAATGCTGACTAAGAAAACTTACCCCGGTCCAATTCCATCGCATTTGTAGGCTATATCCATCAAGTATTCCCGCTAAGCTGTTGACATGATCTAACGCAGTCTGAGCTACTTCAGGCTGAAGCGACAGCATTGGACTCCTCTTGAACGCAAAGAAGGCTCCCATGTAGAGGTCCACTGTGCCGTCAAACGAGCCTTGCAACGGCACCTCCTGCCCGCTGATTACCCCGGTGCCTAGGAGCGCTGTGATGCACCCGACTAGCCGTACAGCCCTCCACTTCAACATCTTCTGCTCACCACCCATCACTCCACCAACCAAGACTGCGATGAAAACACACTCAGCTGAAGACGAGCAGAGTGTACTGGTCGAAACGTCGAGACCACACTCTTTCCAGAGCCAACACTCACTCAAAAGAGATATACACTTGGTTGTTCCCGCAAATTTATTTATTTGTAATTTCTTGCTGTTCTTGTTTAATATTTTCTGTCTGTTGTAAAGAGGTAACCTTGGCCAGTCTTAGCGAATTTTTTGTTTAATTAGAGGGGACTGTAAAATATGAATCCAAAACTCGATTCAAAAATTGTGTTGATTTTGTTCTACAGAATTGTATATGGCTATACTTGACTACTTCGCATGTTTGTTTCAAGCAATGAGTGCATGAAGATAATGTTGAATCATTTGAAGATTTGTTGAATCAAGCAGTGCAAGTGTTTTTAAAGATGCTTGGATTCAAATACAATGAGCACGTCTTGTCCCTACTGACACACTGTGACGTAGAAAACAGTGATCCACGTGTATTTTATACAAACCAAAACTGTCCTATGAAATATTCAACAATTCTAAAGATTGAACCGCCCCGATTGGTCAATCGATCTGCTCGCTGTATTGTTAATCGTGAATTATTCAACACTTCTACACACAGAGGAAAGATTACACAACTTGTGTAAAATATTACCTGTTTTAGATGTAGTGGGCGAACACCATAACTATTAGGTAAAACTTTACCCAACAGGCGTTGGGTAATATCTTGCTTAATAGCTGTGTAAAAGTTTACATAAATATTGGGTAGTTTTCTTTACTGAATTGTTGGGTAAACCCACTCATGTAAAATATTACTTAATTGTGACGTAAGACTTTACCGCATTACAATGTAAATAGTTGTGTAAAACTTTACATCAATATTGGGTATTTTTTTTTACTGAATTGGTGGGTATAAATCCACTCATGTAAAATAATTACCTAATTTTGAAGTATAGATTTTACCGATTTTTAATGTAAACTGTGTGCCTTTAAAACTGGTAATAATAATTATACACAATGCTTGTGTTGAATACTAGCAAAGTGTTATTTCATGGAGTTTAGGGCTGTAATAAATGGACACATCATAAATACTGAGACTTGGCGACTACAACAAGAATTTCAAGATAACAACTTTTTAATAAAAATTTAATGGTAATAACATTAACAATCCAAAACATCACATGTGCAAAATGGGGTTTTCTGTATGTTTCATAATCAGTCAACAATTTCAGTGAATTTAAAAAATTACAAAAAATCTACCTAATTGGCAAGGTCAGAACAAATACTTCCAGGCTAACACAGTTTAAACTGTAAGGTTGTTCCATAAATCAAAACTATCACAACTATCACATCTCTTATGATTTTGATACTTTATTGCAAACAATTTGTGCAAGAACTTCTTTAACTACAATGCTTCTGGAATGGTCAAATTACATTAATTGGCAAGGTCAGAATAAATACTTCCAGGCTAACCGGCTTAAAGAAGAACTCCAAGGTCAAATGTAATTTTGGGTTTGAACAATTTGTATGGGGAACTATTGGTTTATCCTAATTGTCGCTAAGCAATCAAAACGGCGTTGAATTGACATTTTGACAAATTTGACAAAAACTGGAAGGGTATTGAATACAAATTTGAATTTGACCTTTGAGTTCCTATTTAAACTGTAAGGTTGTTCCATAAATCCAAACTATCACAACTATCACATCTCTTATGATTTTGATACGTATTTGCAAACATTTTGTGCAAGAACTTTCACTGCACCACCCGAGTTTCTGAAAACCAATTTTTTCAAGATTCTTGCAGTAAACAACTGGAATCGTAGTTCAATTTTTAACAGATAGCTTAATATTTATGCACAATTTTTTACCCTTTCGGTAATGTTTGTATAAAAGTACAAGCTCCCATTGGGAACAATAATCAGCTCTCGAATATTTTTTTGTAAGGATAAAATGGACACAATAGCTTTTCAAGGCTTTTATCTGGCTCAATGCTCATACTAATTAAATGCGAAGGCGTTAGTTTTCGACAATATCATCATTAATGATGAATAAATACAGTTTCCTTTGTGCTTACTAATTAGTATGAGCTAAATTATTTCATCGAAGCTAATGACGATGAAATAATTTAGCTGTATATACAAATGTAGAGCAATGATTAGTTAAAGGCAGTGGACACTATTGGTAATTGTCAAAGACTAGCCTTCACAGTTGGTGTATCTCATCATATGCATAAATAATAACCAACCTGTGAAAATTTGAGCTCAATAGGTCGTCGAAGTTGCGAGATAATAATGAAAGAAAAAACTTCCTTGTCACATGAAGTTGTGTGCTTTTAGATGGTTGATTTCGAGACCTCAAATTAATTCTAAACTTGAGGTCTCGAAATCAAAATCGTGGAAAAATACTTCTTTCTCGAAAACTATGTCACTTCAGAGGGAGCCGTTTCCCACAATGTTTTATACCATCAACCTCTCCCCATTACTCATTACCAAGTAAAGTTTTATGCTAATAATTATTTTGAGTAATTACCAATAGTGTCCACTGCCTTATCATGCAGCAGGTGCATCAATTAATTAATACAACTCATTAACTTTGCGCGGGAGACTCTACAATCTGCCGACAGAGGGCGCGATTCCTATTTAATTACCTAGTCAGATACCCTAAACCAAATTCAACGCTGAACGTACGGATGAAGTCAAGTTTGATAAATCACGTGCTTCCTATTCAGAAACGCACGCTGCTTTGAAACAGAATTTCTCAAAAACATGGACGGAGAGGGTTATTTGCTTCTTCGAGAGAATTTTGTCCGCAATGTGGCTCCATTTTACCTTGTTCTGAAAGTGGAACGGTAGTTATGAAAAGCAAGACATGTCCTTACAAAGTAAATGCAAAAAGTAAGTTTGGAATATATATATTTTGTGTGGAAACCGTGGCTTGTAAAGTTGTGTGTGATGGCTCCCTTACTTGTGCGTTATTTATAAAAAAAAAAGGGGGTAGGCGGGGTCGGGACGTGGCCAAGTAGGCGGTGGGGGAGGTGGCTGATGCATGATCGCACTATACACGTACATGGACTTTGAATATTATACATTCATGCAAATTCAGCTCAATGACTTCGACTCTGATGATGTAAATGACCTGGGACTGATAATTCGTAGTTAACAACAAAAAATGAATATTTTTTTAATAATTTTTTTTTTTAATAAATAAAATAGTAGACTTACAATAACACTAAGTTTTCAATATTAATTTTGTAATTTACATTATATCGGCCTACTACTTCTAGTACTACTCTAGGCCTGTCTGTAGGATTAATGATTTCCTGCCTTTTATATCATCCTTTGTAATGATTGCTTTGGAAAAGTTTCCGTATGGCGCCACCACTTTTTCATTCGATATGAAATAATAAATCTAATTTACCTCAATGAGATATCCTTTTTTTTTGTAAAAATGAGTGAAAAGGTGGTGGCGCCATACGGAAAGTTATCCTATATATTAAATAAAATCAAAATCTTTTTTAGTTGTGGTAAAATAGATTAAAAGAAATACCCATTGCGCAACCACTTTTTCATTCGATATGAAATATTGGGTGCGTTCGATTAGCTTCCCTGGTGTGCTCATCCAAGTGGCGTATTTTATTTTTTTCAAGGATGAACGTGGGCAGATAATTACCCTAGTTCATCCTGGAAAAGTCGCCTATTTCGTTTTCCAGGACGAACGTGTGCAGATGTTTACCCACCCTCCACCTGGAAAAAAACAGACACATCACGTGAGCCTACCCGTGGTGAACTCAGTGCACCTCGGGCCAGCCCCAAGAGCCCCACTTACGGATAGGGTCACTTGGGGCTGAACCGAGGTGCACTGACGTCATGACAAGAAGGCTCACGTGATGATGCGTCTGGTTTTTTTTCCAGGTGGAGCGTGGGTAAACATCTGCACACGTTCGGGCTGTAAAAAAAATTAATTACGCCACTTGGATGAGCACATCGGGTCGACCCAGGGAAGCTAATCGAACGCCCCCATAATAGTATCTAATTTACCTTGATGGATATCCCTTTCTTTGTAAAAATGAGTGAAAAAGTGATGGCGCCATATGGAAAGTTATCCCCATTGACTGTCCGACTTGTCTTTTTTGGAAAAGAATGTTTCAGGTTTTTAAATCTTGATGAGGCATGGTCTGTGCTTTGCAACCTGCTGTGCTGGTGCCGGGCACTCATGATTTCAAAAACGACCGATACACATTTTTTCAATTTTTTTAAAGTTAAAATTACATTCCTTTCTGCCTTTCATAGATTTTCAACAAAATGTAACACTTGTGTAAAGTTTATTAATATCAGTAAAATAAGAAACATGTTTAGCGTCCCGCCCGCTTCCTTTGTACAGGCCACCTCCTTTTTTATTTTTATTTTATTTTTTTAAATTTTTTTTAAAGGGTTATTTTAAACGAACCAGCTAAAACAATCTAAATGTTTTGTCTGACTGTCTTAACCAAAATGTTTCATTTATGTATTGCGTGTTTGAGCAGTAGAAAATGAATGAATGAAAACTCACTTTTTGTCTTCCTTCTCATTACAGCTGCATTACATGGTGTGGTCTATCAATAATCATTCATACCTGCGTCTCAACTCTCGCAAAAATGTTGAAGGTCTTCCCGAGGTCATCAGCCAGAAAGACCTAGGATCACTGGTGAGTGAAACACTGGAGTTTTATCTTAGGAAATGTCCAAATTGATTAGGTTTATATCTTGATGTTTACAGGGATGAGATTCTTCCGACCTTTGTTGGCATTCCGACTTATGAATTTTAGAAATTAGTGCAACCTTTTTTTTTCCACTTCCCACATTTTGACTTTCCCTCTTTTACCTGTTTTATTTTAAGAATCTCTAATCTCTAATCTCTAATCAGACACAATTAAAGTTTACCTTTGTAATTGTTATTATCGCGGATTTTGATTTTGATTTTTCATTTTTTCTTTTAGAGGTTTCATCATTTATATTTAACTCTGAATGAATAAAAAAACATGTACAATTAAAGTCTGTGAAAAGGGTTCACCACCCACAGGGAAACCTCCGGCCATTTTTAAAATTGGGTTATGAAAAAAAAAAGATGCACAAAAGATGACATTTATTAGGTGATTTATTTCATATATGGTTTCTTTTAAAGAATAACCCCAAAATATTAAGGTTCACAGTTTTATTTTATTTCAGGAAAGAAACAAAAACAAATCAGTGCTGGTCAATTATGAAATTGTTTGAAAGAAAAATGCACAACTTTGTTTTGAATAAAATGTGGTTTATCATTAATTTGGTAAATTTTGAAAAAAAAAAGAAAAAAGTTCTTTGTTTGTGCTTGTTTATGTGTATTCTGAGGTTTTATTCCTCTGAAATCAGTGATGAAGGTTTTAATTGAAAAATGTACCACTTTAGTTTAAAAGATGACTTTTTATAATTTCGTAATTTTTGAAAATTAACCTCTTCCCCCCCCCCCCAAAAAAAAAATTAACTCTCTAAGACGAGCAAAAGTCAGTGATATGGTAGTCTAGGTTCCTAGACCATTGGTGTTGCGTGGTCACACACAACGAACGTTCCGATTATGCACGGCAAAAACTGTACACGCTTGTAATGAACGAACGCTAGCGGGCGCTCTGTTTCTCTGATTTCCTGTGCTCACCAAGGTCTAGGAAATTTGCAACGACGGGTCTTAACTTTTTTATTGTTTTTCGGCAAATCTCCCCCGACTTTCCGGTGGAGCCAATCAGAGGCTGCGTTGCGGTTGGCTCATGAATAATTCATCAGTGTTGTGCATGCAGTGTAAATGCATGCAGTAATGCGTTGCATGACTTTTGCTATACTACTCTGCATGTGTGTGTGGGTATATGTTTTTTATCGGAGTATAATAATGTCCAGATCAGTAGGATTTGAAACTTTGCCACATGGTGGAAATACGATAAAGAAAGGTTTGCGGTACCACCACAAACCTTTCTATGTATAATATCCAGATCCAGACTACTGCATTGCCATGATGCAGCTTGAAATGCGATCGTGGCAGGGCCCACACTGATGAAGCCTGTATTGGCTAAACAATTTGCTTATAGTTAGCACAAAATAGTATTGCTTAGCAGAAACTGGTTACCAGCCAATTTTTAATTAAATTTGAAATGTTGTAGACTTATGCGTAGTGCCCACCTACATTTTTGGATAGTAAAGAAATTTTGTACAGTATTTTCTGCCAAACAGATATTAACTGGTGGGCCCTGTAGTGTTATTCACAGTGAAAGTTTTTTAATCTTGGGGGAAGGAAATCTTGAGGGATTCAAAAGCGTCTTTGTGAGAATGTATTTTGAAACGTAACCGTAGCTGCAGATCTTGGAATGTAAGCGTAGCTTGACTCGGGATTGAAACCGTACTTTTTGATATTGTAGCGTAACCTAAACGTATCTTGGAGTGTATAAGCGTGTCTGAGTAGCTGCGTAGCTTAAAACGTAACAGTATCTTTTGGAGCATAAGCATATCTTGGAACGTAATTCGTAGCTGCGTATCTTGGAACGTAAGCATAGCTTGACTCGGGCTTGAAAGCGTACCTTTTGATATTATAATGTAACTTGAAGGAACGTAGACCTAAGCGTATCTTGGAACGTAAACGTAGCTGCGTATCTTTGAACGTAAGCATAGCTTGACTTGGGCTTGAAAGCGTACCTTTTGATATTATAGTGTAACTTGAAGGAACGTAGACCTAAGCGTATCTTGGAACGTAAACGTAGCTGCGTATCTTTGAACGTAAGCATAGCTTGACTTGGGCAACTCATGAGAAATTGCGAATTTTGATTGCTTGTCGGGTGGCGACTACTGCTATTCAACTCCCAGTTATTTGAGGCGAATAGTCAGGTCATAAATTCCACTAGTTGCCCAGTTTAATCATTACCTCAAAAATAACTCTTCATTCACAGAATTAAAAAATAATACTTTGTTTGGCAAAATTATGCTTTGAGGGAATTTTGTTTTAGCATTATTTTTATTTCAACCTTTTATAAAAAATTCTCATAATATTTTTAAGCTACTCACACAATAACACTGTCAATATAACCATGATATAACCATGGAGGTAGATGCGATATTCCTACGTTTTGACATCATCAAAATTACCTGAAACTCATAACAAAAAGAAATTAGGGGGCCATGAATCAAAATGGAGCATATTGGAACGTTGCGATCATAAGAAACAACGGAGTGGACACCCGCAAGCTGGGAGTTCATAGCGCTCGGGATTTAACACCTCCAACCCCCACGAGACACGGCATGGGCGGTACGTGATATTCCACAAGGCTTATTTCACGTTCCGATTGCTCCACGCCGTGGGGCCATACAAGCGTCCGTTACACGGACTCTCTGAATGCTAATCTTACGTTCGATTTTTGACCATTATTTACGGTTTCAAATCGTCACGTATCCGTAATCTGAATAGGTAGTCTATACTTAAAATTTCACTGTTTTCCTTTTAATAGGCCTATAATGACCACGGAATTACTCTTTGAGCAAAGATTATTAAAAATAGCGCACCGATCACATTGACCTTTGACTCGGTCTAGTTTGAATAGTCATCTTCAACCCGTCACGTGATATGAATAATCGAGTCATTTGCATAGTCTGGCCACGCCTTCAATTTGCAAATGTCCTAGACCTTGGTGAGCACAGGACATGGGGAGATCCGGAAATCAGAGAAACAGAGCGCCCGCTAGCGTTCGTTCATTACAAGCGTGTACAGTTTTTGCCGTGCATAATCGGAACGTTGGTTGTGTGTGACCACGCAACACCAATGGTCTAGGAACCTAGACTAGCGATATGGGTTCGCAACCTGTAAGGAAACCCCTGGTCAATTTTTTAACTGTGTTTGATTGAAAATTGCGCCACTTCAAATTAAAAGTTGACATTTGGTAAATCTTTAAAAATATTGTAAACCCCCCCCCCCCCCAAATATTTTGATATTCAAATAGGTTTGTTTTATTTCAGAGGTTTTATATTTTACCTGTGAAACAGAGCAGCAAAAGTCAGTGACAAAGGGTTCGCCACCCGTAAGGAAACCCCTGGCCAATTTTTAAACTGTGTTTGATTGATAATTGCACCACTTCAAATTAAAAGTTGACATTTGGTCAATTTTGAAAAATATCGTAAACCCCCAAATATTTTGATATACAAATAGGTTTGTTTTATTTCAGAGGTTTTATATTTTATCTGTGAAACAGAGCAGCAAAAATCAGTGACAAGGGGTTCGCCACCCGTAAGGAAACCCCTGGCCAATTTTTAAACTGTGTTTGATTGATTGCGCCACTTCAAACTAAAAGTTGACATTTGGTAAATTTTGAAAAGTAACTAAACCCCCCAAATATTTTGATATACAAATAGGTTCGTTTTATTTCAGAGTTTGTTCTATTTTACCTGTGAAAACAGAGGAGCAAAAATCAATGAACCCCTGGCAATTTTTTTTTTATGTAAGGAAAAAGCAAACTTAATTTGTGGATGTATCGAAATCTTTACCTCAGATGAATTCATCGCTACTGTGACAGGGTTTTACTTCTTTCTGTTTTCTCAGCAAGTAGATTCAGTAGAACTATTTTGCTGAAACTTTCACAGTTTTATTTCATCTTTCTATATTTTCTCCATTAATCATTAAAAAAAAAAAAAACTTATGGCCCTAATTTTTAGACAAATTATTATCACAAATTTGTTTATTCAATGCTTGGTTATTTTTCATCACTTCGTAATTTCATTTTTGTATCTGGTCTGGTTTCAGATTGACATGTCATGTGCCTGGTGCGGTCACGATGGACTTCATTTCCACACCAGGCAAACACGATCAGCTGATAAAGAACACACCGTCTTCTATTTCTGCCCATCATGCAAGTAAGTTAATCACTACTTAAGCCTGGTTCATATTTCCTGCAAATGCAAAGTGAATTTTGGCGACACAGCCCTATTTTTTTAGCGGATGTTTCGAAGGGGTTGAACACAGTTCAACTGTTGCGAGTTATTCATTGTGAGTTTGTGACAACCAAATTTGCTTCGCATTCGCAGGAAGTATGAACCCGGCTTTAGGCTCGTAGACCCTGAGAATGAAATAAATGGCGTAGTGATCAGGGGTAACATTGTTGAAGAGCCACGAGCGTCACTGAATTACGGATTTCAGTGCTATAAGAAGATTAGTACAAGCAGAAGTTCACTGTTTACATGACATGTGTATACAGCACAATATGGTTACAAATGCAGCAATCAGCAAAACAGAAACAAACAGAACATGCAATTGGATCTTGAATGATCTACGGTGGACTTTACAAAGAGTTAAGACTAGTCTTATCTCAAGTTAGGACAAGTTACTCGTCTAACTTAGGACTAGCCTTAAGTTTTTAATATCTCCTGGGACTAGTCCTAAGTTAGGACCAGTCCTAACTCTTTGTGAAATCAACCCCAGGATGGTTAGGGTCAAAGGTTTTTTTTTTTTTGTATGTAAAAGTAATTTTATTTTTTATATTTTTTATTTACAGGCATCAAGAGATTGAGTACTACTGAAGAGAATCAACATCTTCGGATCGGTCTACACTGAGAGGAACTCAAAGCAAGAACTCACTGGAACAAGGAGTAGAAATCACCACCGACGACGATGACAACGACGACCAGCCGACGACGACCTGATGCCAGAGAGATGTCTTACTGATGAGGAGGCCGATTTTTTAATTGCCTTTATTGAATGAAAAATGCACCACTTCATATTAGGTGATTTATCAAATGGTAAGTTTTGAACAAGCCCCCAAATATTTGGATTTATATTTTTACTCTGGAAACAGAAGAGCAAAAATTCAGTGACAAAGGGTTCACCACCCGTAAGGAAACCCCTGGCCAATTTTGTAACTGTGTTTGATTGAAAACTGCGCCACTTCAAACTAAAAGTTGACATTTTGGTAAATTTTGAAAAGTAACTGAACCCCCCAAATATTTTGATATACAAATAGGTTCGTTTTATTTCAGAGTTTGTTCTATTTTACCTGTGAAAACAGAGGAGCAAAAATCAATGAACCTCTGGCAATTTTTTTTTTAATGTTAGGAAAAAGCAAACTTAATTTGTTGATGTATCGAAATCTTTACCTCGGATGGATTCATAGCTACTGTGACTAGGTTTTGCTTCTTTCTGTTTTCTCAGCAAGTAGATTCAGTAGAACTATTTTGCTGAAACTTTCACAGTTTTATTTCATCTTTCTATATTTTCTCCATTAATCATTGACAAAAAAACAAACTTATGGCCCTAATTTCTAGGCGTATTATCACAAATTTGTTTTTTCAATGCTTGGTTATTTTTCATCACTTCTTAATTTCATTTTTGTATCTGGTCTGGTTTCAGATTGACAGGGCATGTGCCAAGTGTGGTCACAATGGACTTCATTTCCACACCAGGCAAGCACGATCAGCTGATACAGAACAAACCGTCTTCTATTTCTGCCCATTATGCAAGTAAGTTAATCACTACTTAAGCCTGGTTCATACTTTCTGCAAATGCAACGTGAATTTTTGCGACACAGCCCTGTTTTCTTAGCGAATGTTTCAAAGGGGTTGAACACGGTTCAACTGTTGCGAGTTATTCATTGTGAGTTTGTGACAACCAAATTTGCTTCGCATTCGCAGGAAGTATGAACCGGGCTTTAGGACTGTAGACCCTTTTAGGTTTATCATACAGTTTCCATAGACTGCAAAGGGGTTAGTAGGTACCTGTGAGGGCAGAGATGGTTCTTGTGATTTATTTAGCTTGGTCACTACATATTTGGCTGCACAGGCAGTTTGTTCCCAAGGGAGCTGAGTTGGTTTGATGAATGAAATAAATGGCCTAGTGATCAGGGGTAACATTGTCGAAGAGCCACGAGCGTCACTGAATTACGGATTTCAGTGCTATAAGAGGATTAGTACAAGCAGAAATTCACTGTTTACATGACATGTGAATACAGCACAATATGGTTACAAGTGCAGCAATCAGCAAACAGAAACAAACAAAACATGCAATTGGATCTTGAAGGATCTAAGGTGGACTTTACAAAGAGTTAAGACTAGTCTTATCTCAAGTTAGGACAAGTTACTCGTCTAACTTAGGACTAGCCTTAAGTTTTTAATATCTCCTAAGTTAGGACCAGTCCTAACTCTTTGTGAAATCAACCCCAGGATGGTTAGGGTCAAAGGTTTTGTTTTATTTATGTAAAAGTAATTTTATTTTTGTTTTGTTTTATTTACAGGCATCAAGAGATTGAGTTCTCCTGAAGAGAATCAACATCTTCGGATCGGTCTACACTGAGAGGAACTCAAAGCAAGAACTCACTGGAACAAGGAATAGAAATCACCACCGACGAGGATGACGACGACGACCAGCCGACGACGACCTGATGCCAGAGAGATGTCTTAATGATGAGGAGGCTGATTTTTTAATTGCCTTTATTGAATGAAAAATGCGCCACTTCGTATTAGGTGATTTATCAAATGGTAAGTTTTGAACAAACCCCCAAATATTTGGATTTATATTTTTACTCTGGAAACAGAAGAGCAAAAATTCAGTGACAAAGGGTTCGCCACCCGTAAGGAAACCCCTGGCCAATTTTGTAACTGTGTTTGATTGAAAACTGCGCCACTTCAAACTAAAAGTTGACATTTGGTAAATTTTGAAAAGTAACTGAACCCCCCAAATATTTTGATATACAAATAGGTTCGTTTTATTTCAGAGTTTGTTCTATTTTACCTGTGAAAACAGAGGAGCAAAAATCAATGAACCCCCTGGCAATTTTTTTTTTAATGTTAGGAAAAAGCAAACTTAATTTGTTGATGTATCGAAATCTTTACCTCGGATGGATTCATAGCTACTGTGACAAGGTTTTGCTTCTTTCTGTTTTCTCAGCAAGTAGATTCAGTAGAACTATTTTGCTGAAACTTTCACAGTTTTATTTCATCTTTCTATATTTTCTCCATTAATCATTGACAAAAAAACAAACTTATTGCCCTAATTTTTAGGCGTATTATCACAAATTTGTTTTTTCAATGCTTGGATTATTTTTCATCACTTCTTAATTTCATTTTTGTATCTGGTCTGGTTTCAGATTGACAGGACATGTGCCAAGTGCGGTCACGATGGACTTCATTTCCACACCAGGCAAGCACGATCAGCTGATAAAGAACAAACCGTCTTCTATTTCTGCCCATTATTGCAAGTAAGTTAATCACTACTTAAGCCTGGTTCATACTTTCTGCAAATGCAACGTGAATTTTTGCGACACAGCCCTGTTTTCTTAGTGAATGTTTCAAAGGGGTTGAACACAGTTCAACTGTTGCGAGTTATTCATTGTGAGTTTGTGACAACCAAATATGCTTTGCATTCGCAGGAAGTATGAACCGGGCTTTAGGACTGTAGACCCTTTTAGGTTTATCATACAGTTTTCATAGACTGCAAAGGGGTTAGTAGGTACCTGTGAGGGCAGAGATGGTTCTTGTGATTTATTTAGCTTGGTCACTACATATTTGGCTGCACAGGCAGTTTATTCCCAAGGGAGCTGAGTTGGTTTGATGAATGAAATAAATGGCCTAGTGATCAGGGGTAACATTGTCGAAGAGCCACGAGCGTCACTGAATTACGGATTTCAGTGCTATAAGAGGATTAGTACAAGCAGAAATTCACTGTTTACATGACATGTGAATACAGCACAATATGGTTACAAATGCAGCAATCAGCAAAACAGAAACAAACAAAACATGCAATTTGATCTTGAAGGATCTACGGTGGACTTTACAAAGAGTTAAGACTAGTCTTATCTCAAGTTAGGACAAGTTACTCGTCTAACTTAGGACTAGCCTTAAGTTTTTAATATCTCCTGGGACTAGTCCTAAGTTAGGACCAGTCCTAACTCTTTGTGAAATCAACCCCAGGATGGTTAGGGTCAAAGTTTTTTTTTTTTCAGTAAAAGTAGTTTTATTTTTTTATTTTTTTATTTACAGGCATCAAGAGATTGAGTACTCCTGAAGAGAATCAACATCTGCGGATCGGTCTACACTGAGAGGAACTCAAAGCAAGAACTCACTGGAACAAGGAGTAGAAATCACCACCGACGAGGATGACGACGATGACCAGCCGACGACGACCTGATGCCAGAGAGATGTCTTAATGATGAGGAGGCCGATTTTTTAATTGCCTTTATTGAATGAAAAATGTGCCACTTCATATTAGGTGATTTATCAAATGGTAAGTTTTGAACAAGCCCCCAAATATTTGGATTTATATTTTTAACTCTGGAAACAGAAGAGCACAAATTCAGTCACAAAGGGTTCGCCACCCGTAAGGAAACCCCTGGCCAATTTTTTAACTGTGTTAGATTGAAAACTGTGCCACTTCAAATTAAAAGTTCACATTTGGTAAATTTTGAAAAATAACTAAACCCCCCCAAATATTTTGATATACAAACAGGTTCGTTTTATTTCAGAGTTATTCTATGATTTACCTGTTAAAACAGAGGAGTAAAAATCAATGACAAAGGGTTCGCCAGTCGTAAGGAAATCCCTGGCAATTTTTTTGTTTAATGTTATGAAAAAGCAATCTTAATTTATTGATGTATCAAAAATCTTTACCTCGGATGGATTCATCGCTACTTTGACAGGGTTTTGCTTCTTTCTGTTTTCTCAGCAAGTAGAACCAGTAAGACCTATTTTGCTGAAACTTTCACAGTTTTATTTCATCTCATCTTTCTATATTTTCTCCATTAATCATTGACAAAAAAACAAACTTATGGCCCTAATTTTTAGGCGTAATATCACAAATTTGTTTTTTCAATGCTTGGTTATTTTTCATCACTTCTTAATTTTCGTTTTTGTATTTGGTCTGGTTTCAGATTGACAGGGCATGTGCCAAGTGCGGGCACGATGGACTTCATTTCCACACCAGGCAAGCACAATCAGCTGATAAAGAATAAACCGTCTTCTATTTCTGCCCATCATGCAAGTAAGTTAATCACTACTTAAGCCTGGTTCATACTTACTGCAAATGCAAAGTAAATTTTGGCGACACACCCTATTTTCTTAGCAAATGTTTCGAAGGGGTTGAACATTTGCTTCGCATTCGCAGGAAGTATGAACCGGGCTTTGGGCTTGTAGACCCTTTTAGGTTTATCATACAGTTTCCATAGATTGCACAGGGGTTAGAAGGTACCTGTGAGGGCAGATATGGTTCTTGTGATTTATTTAGCTTGGTCACTACATATTTGGTTGCACAGGCAGTTTATTCCTAAGGGAGCTGAGTTGGTTTGATGAATGAAATAAATGGCCTAGTGATCAGGGGTAACATTGTTGAAGAGCCACGAGCGTCACTGAATTACGGATTTCAGTTCTATAAGAAAATTAGTACAAGAATTTGTCACTGAATTTTTGCTCTTCTGTTTTCAGAGTTAAAAATATAAATCCAAATATTTGGGGGCTTGTTACAAGTGCAGCAATCAGCAAAACAGAAACAAACAAAACATGCAATTGGATCTTGAAGGATCTACGGTGGACTTTACAAAGAGTTAAAGACTAGTTTTATCCCAAGTTCATGAAGTTAGGACAAGTTACTCGTCTAACTTAAAACTAGCCTCAAGTTTTTAATATCTCCTAGGATTTAGGACCAGTCCTAACTCTTTGTGAAATTGACCCTAGGACGGTTATGGTCAAAGGTTCATTTTGTTATTTAAAAGTAATTTTTTTTAATCATTTATTTTCTTGATTTCCAGGCATCAAGAGATTGAGTACTCCTGAAGAGAATCAACATCTTCGGATCGGTCTACACTGAGAGGAACTCAAGGCAAAAGCTCACTAGAACAAGGAGTAGAAATCACCACCGACGACGACGACCACCACCTGATGCCAGAGAGATGTCTTACTGATGAGGAGGCCGAGCATCCATTCCTCTGTAGTAATCACAGAATGGGTACTTAAATAAGATCAGGATCCTTTATCATTGACAGTGCCATTAGGATTGTCTCAAGAAACAAAATGAGGCTTGACATCCAAATTTAATCTGTTTCCTTTTGTCAAACTTTGAGAGTTTCGATCGGTACACGGGAACCAGACAAAATGGCCGAACTGTGGTAAAGGTGTTTTTAATCTGTTAGTATTGCTTACATAAGTTTAAACAAATTATTTAAAATTGAATTGTTTACCTTCATGAGTTGTTATTGATTGATCCTCCCCTTACCCCTGGGGTGGGTTGATCGATTGAAAGAACGAACAAGAAAATTGAGCGAACACCTTCTTATATGAAAGTCTTGCAGCTCTGGTTAGGATCATGGCATCGTTTGTAACTTATGGCCCTGTTTAAATGACCGAGCTGTCCTTTTTTTCTAGGGGTTTGTGTCATAGCAAATAGCAAACTAGAAACCTATCAACGTTTTCTCTAGCAGTGGCTTACTGTTGTACCACTACCATCATACATGACTTTCATCCCTTTATGCTAGGGGTTGGGTCACAGCAAACTTAGTAAAGTTTTCCATTAGTGGCTTACTGTTGTACCACTACCATCATACATGACTTTCATCCCTTTATGCTAGGGGTTGGGTCACAGCAAACTTAGTAAAGTTATCCATTAGTGGCTTACTGTTGTACCACTACCATCATACATGACTTTCATCCCTTTATGCTAGGGGTTGGGTCACAGCAAACTTAGTAAAGTTTTCCATTAGTGGCTTACTGTTGTACCACTACCATCATACATGACTTTCATCCCTTTATGCTAGGGATTGGGTCACAGCAAACTTAGTAACGTTTTACATTAGCGGCTTACTGTTGTACCACTACCATCATACATGACTTTCATCCCTTTATGCTAGGGATAAGGTCACAGCAAACTTAGTAAAGTTTTACATTAGTGGCTTACTGTTGTACCACTACCATCATACATGACTTTCATCCCTTTATGCTAGGGGTTGGGTCACAGCAAACTTAGTAAAGTTCTCCATTAGTGGCTTACTGTTGTACCACTACCATCATACATGACTTTCATCCCTTTATGCTAGGGATTGTGTCACAGCAAACTAAATGTTGAGGTTCATACAACACATGACCTTTGCCCCTTCTTACCTGGGGAAATGACTGGTACTTTATATTAGCCCACCCGCCATGTGACCTCTGACCCTTCCTCTGTGGGGTAAGGTTACTGTAAACCTTTGCGGGTGTATGTCAGAAATGGCCACTGAAATTTTACCACTGCCCCCTTCCCACCTGGGGTATTTGTTGCAAAAACATAATGATAAATCTTGAACCATGTGTTGTGATGGACCCTTCCCATGAAATATGCTAAGCAGACGCGCAATCGCATCTGCGTCACACGCCCATTAGCCGTACATAAAACAGCGCGATATTCCCTCATTTTGCCAACCAAAATTTAAGTGCGCACGCGCTATGTGCAATTTATATATTTCATGTGAAGGGTCTAAGAAATAGGACATTGTGAAAAGATTTGTCGTTTTTGGTAGTTTGGGTCACAACTGCATAATGTTTGTGTATTTTACTTAAAAGTCTTAATACATTTTATCGAGACATTCCCATGAAACGAGTTCACATTACTTCGTACAAAATGCATACATTTTTCACATTGAATGTTCGACTTTACTTTCCAAAATACGGAATTTTAAATTCTTGTTTTTTCTTCAAAACTCTCTTGGCAAATGTTTTTTTCCCTACTACTTTTAAAACTTTGCTCGCTTTAAAAACCTCTTTTCTAGATTTTCCCAGAGTTGGATTATCTTGAATTGGTTTAGGAAAGCAAAAATTTCTGTAAAATGTGCTTGTGACTCAAATTGTGGGAGTGCCTCTGGTTCTATATTGATACTTTGATGATTGTGAAGCCAAGTACAACTTGCACTCTTCTTGAGACCAATCTTCATGACATACGAGTACGTCGCTAATTTAACCAAATTTATTCATTTTAGGCATGACGTGTTTGGATAAGTGTGACGCACACCTGTCCAAACTCAAAATGAAATTTATTAAAAAGTACAATATCCTTTACGAAACAGCCACAAACTTCATTTGATTTTTTTTAATTTTCTTCCTTGCATTGCTGTGACAGTAATAATTAACAGTTCTAAATTTCAGAGAAAACTTTTATTTCAACTCAAGGATAGTAAATGTTGTACTTGGCTGTTTTTATAATTTGAAAAATTGTTGTCTTAAATTAATTGGTAACCATTCATTAAATGCTATAGAAAGCACCACTGAACTGTAGAAGCAGCAGAGTTGTGCAAACGTGTGTGCCGGTTGGTGTGGCTTACTACTATCTGGAAAGTGTGACAACCTAATGATCCAAGAGTTAATGGTTGGGTAAGCATTTTATTAAGTGAAATCTTGTTGATGTGGCGCTGGTAGTCTGTCTTACCGGTGTCCTACCTTACATGATTGACAAACTATTTCAACTTTTCGATCTCCAACAAAAAAATTGAAACCTAAGAAAGAAAGGATTTGGTTGCCTGTTGAAGTCTTTGGGGGCCTGTATCAAAAGTGTCAAGGACTGAGGACCATTGCACTTTTTTTCACTTTTTTACCTGATCATTTTGTTATCCTAAGTTGGTACCCGTCTCTCTATACTGTTCCTGTGTAAACAGGTCTACTTTTTGATCAACCTTTTCTACACCGGACATCCTCTTCTGATCTGAGGGAGCCTCTGGACCTGACGGATGGCGGAGACTTCTACCCAGATGTTGGTGCGAGGGTCGGAGAAACGAGATTCTGAACATGGCTATTCACATTTCACTCAGGTACTCAGGCCTTTACATTGGTTTCACTTGTGTTAAGAAGTTTTGACTGTATCAAAAGGAGATATTAAAGATGACATTGGGATTGTGTAGGAAGTTAACAGGGTCCTTTATAGAAGAAACATCATCGCTTAGATAGATGCCGTTGTGCATTAGGTAATTGTAACTGGTTCAATTCTCAGCCACAGTAGGTTGTATGTACACTCCTTCGTCAGTTAGAATAGTGTTTAGATTTTAGATTTAGTTAAAACCCCTGTTGAACTGATTGACAACATTCAGTCTATGACGTTAACTATTGGTCTATTTCAGTGACCAATTAACTAGGTTGTTCATTGTAGGTTTTGAGTGGTCAGCTTTATGACAGATTCTACAGTAGGTATGTTAACGACAATCAGTTGAGGAAATGATTTACAAATGATGTTGACCAATAGACATTGCTTTTTTAACAAAGACTGCCACTGTGGTGTGCATGATTTGTATACATTTTTCATAAACGTAGTAATTTAGCTGCAGTAGGTGTTTTCAATCCTTCAGGGTATTAGTTATTGATAATTGTGAAGAGTTTTTACAACTGGTTAACCCTTTTCCAGCTGAACATGGGGACGACACTCAGGCGATTTACAAACACTCACAAAATGTGTTCAGTCGCAATGTTTGAATCTTGTTTCTCTAGTTATTTAGGCTGTTAAAGTGACAAAGACACTAATATTTTGACAGGTTCTAAAAAGAGTTGGCAAGTTTAAGATATGTAACCCGTAAAACTGTTGGGAACAAATGCAACCTACTAGTTTTTTGTCAGTACAACAATTGTATTTTTTTTTTTTTAAAGATCTCTTTGAAACGAGACAAATCGTGTGCGATGTCCATCAATTATTTTAATTCTTTTATGGTTAACATGAGAATGTCTCAACATGTACAACAGCGAAGTGTACAATGGATCAAACTAGGTGTTTATTAGCGTATTAGCAGTATTAGTGTAGGCTTATTCAGTTAAATAACCTGGCTAGGTAGTTATAGGAAGCATAAACACTAGTCCAGTATTAGTGTAGAATTATTAAACAAATAACTCAATTAGTTATTTCTCAATTTGCTTGTTAGCTTGATTTTGTTATGCCAAAAAGACACAGCAGGACACATGCACTGTTTACAGAATCACAGGTGTCTTTCTAGATGGAAAATACACCCAAGTATCTTATCGTCACTGATAAAACCTTAGTTTTCCGACATCGACGTCAGATTCATATTTATGCAAAAACATTGCAGTTTATAATTGGTACGAAATCATTAGTTTGCAGTGGTTGGTTTGCAGATTTACATGAAGTTACTCAGTAGGAGTAGTTGTTGATCCTAGATGTTCAATACTTTATTGGGACTTTATCAGCAATTTGTAGTTCCGTAGGATTTGAAACTTTGTTGTACTTAACCTAGGATCTTATCGTCACCGATAAAACCTTAATTTTCCGACATCGACGTCAGACTCATTTTTATGCAAAAACATTGTAATTTAAAATTGGTGCGGAAATCATTAGCATGCAGTTGTTGGTTTGCAGGCTTACATGAAGTTAATCAGTAGGAGTAGTTGTTGATCCTAGATGTTCAATACTTTATTGGGACTTCATTAGCAATTTGTAGTTCCAGAGGAATTGAAACTTTGTTGTACTTAGGAGTTTAGAATTTGTTTAGAGACAGGTTAGGGTTTTTTTTAAGAGTTTTTTTTTCTCAGTCTAGTTATCCTTCATAAACCCAATGTCATCTACAATATCTCCTGTAATGATACTCAATGCAATGAAGATGCAAATCTGATGTTTGTGTATAACCTCACTTTTGACTTTGAAATTTGACTTTGAAATTTGACTTCATTTGAACGTGTAATCACACACACTGTTAAAATGTTGCGATGTTTTAACAAATCCAAAACTTATGATTGATTTGAAACAAAATTTATGAAGAAGTGTAGTACTTCTAATGCAAGTGAAACCAATACATTCCTGAGTATGCTGTTAATTTTGAAAAGAACATGCGTATTTTAGTTCTGTTTTTTGTGCTTGTCACAAAAATTCACAAAATTGTTCAAGTTCAGCCGCCATGTTGGAATCTTGTTTCTCTGATCAGCGCATCATCATCTGGGTTGAAGTCTTCGTTATTCTGATGGTACAGGACTCAATCAGTGATGGAGTGGAAGCGTCCTTTTACACTTCAACCAAAATTCAAACTTGAAACTTTACTCCAAGAACTTAGCGACGTGTTTGCCCGAACAGGGGGAGACGTCCGATGGTACACTTGATACAGATTCATCAAACATTTTAACGGGCAACTGAATCCTTTCCGACTTTTGTTTTGGACTTTGAAAAAAAAAATCTTAAGTTTGTTTTTGGCTTCGGACTTTTAAAAAACAATCTTTTTAGTTGTCAATCATGTAAGGCAGGACATTGGTAAAACAGACTATCAATGAAACATTAACTTGATTTAACTTAATAAAATGCTTTCCTTCCATTAATACTTAGATCATTAAGTCGCTTCACTTTCTAGATAGTAGTTGGCCACACCGACCGGCACACACATTTGCGCAACTCTGCTGCTTCTACAGTTCAGTGGTGCTTAAAAAAAATCAAAAAAATCCCTTAAAAAACGCCTTTTTTATATAGACTAAGTCAGCCAAAAATATTTCTCGTGCCGTTGTACGGTTCGAAATTAACTGCGTAAAAAGTTTGGCCCTACCCCCCCTATTATTAAAATCTTGATCAACCAAGTGCACCCCCTATAGGGGTGCGGAAGAGACTGTATCCCAAAGTAATGTACACCAACAATGTAATCAACTAGAAATTTGCACATGACACTTATACAAGGCGTCAAATTCAAATTACCATTAGATTATATAGCTAGGTACATCAAAATGGAATTCAGCCCCTTATTAAAGGTATCGTCTTATAGCTTGTTGTGACTTTAAATAACAATAAAATGGAGTCCCATTGTGGACTTAGTCATTTTTTGACCAAATCACTAGCCATTGTTTGTACTTAGTAATCTTTTGAGCAGAAACTCATAGTCAATGTTTGTACTTAGTCTTTTTTTGGACTTAGTCATTTTTTGGACCAAAACACTTGCTAATTATTGGCTTTCTGTGTCCTTTTGTGGACTTAGTCATTTTTTGACCTTAACACTAGCCATTGTTTGTACTTAGTAATTTTTTGAGCAGAAACTCATAGTCAATGTTTGTACTTAGTCATTTTTTGGACAAAAACACTTGCTAATTATTGGCTTTCTGTGTAATTTTTTGAGCAGAAACTCATAGTCAATGTTTGTACTTAGTCTTTTTTTGGACTTAGTCATTTTTTGGACAAAAACACTTGGTAATTATTGGCTTTCTGTGTCCTTTTGTGGACTTAGCCATTTTTTACTTTCCAAGATTGAGATTATAAAGTCACAGAACAAGCTATAAGATGCGGCCTTTATAGAAGATACAACATTGGTAGTTACGCTATTGTGAATTAAGTTAAATGCGGAAATTTAGTGAACATGCATTACCTTAAATGCAAGGAAACATTCATCTAAATGTCCACTTGATGTAAAAACTGTATTGAGTTAAACAATAAATAAAGAAATTTGTTTTGAAACGCTGCAATTTGAGATAATGCTTTTTTTGTCCAAATTTGTGCACTCTATATCCAGTATATGAATACCAATGTTGTACCTTCTTTATAAGTAAGAAATGCAACCTGTAAAACATTAAGGAGTCCAATTTAATTTGATTTTTTTAAAAAGAAACAAAAAATACTCTTTGATTCTGTAAATATTCTGAGTTCTTGTAAGATGAAGAAAAAGCACAAAAAATTATTTTACAAGTTTGCAGACACCAAACAGTTAATTCATGTTTTCATGAGACTAGTTTTTTGTTAGCCATGTGGACTCCTTTTTGAAAAAAACAGGTTACATTTCTTCCTTGGTTGATCATTTATATTTCTTAGCTATGATTGTCATTTGCCAGCTGATGTTTCTTCTCGGATAAATGCTTAACTGGTTTTGGGGGTTCAAGTTGAATTTTGAAACTTAAACACACATTTTTAATACTTTTAATAAAAACAAGTATGAATTGAAAGCTGTATTTGATTTTACAAATACAATTTTTGAATTGTGGCACTTGGCATTACAAAAAAGGACATTTTGAAATAATTTCAATGAGGTTTTCAAAAAGTAATTACATGTATACATCAACTGGCATATTTCGAACCATCAATTTAAGCAACTATCAAATGAATAGTAAGGAAGCAATAAGAGTGCCAAAGCACCCCCAAAACAAAAATTGTTTTAATTAAAACATTCAGGAAACATAACATACAACATAGTCATAATCAAGTTCTTGAGGTTGGGGTGGGTGGGGGTAATGTCTAACAGTGTGGATGCACTAATTGATGTCATTGTTTTCTTTCTTTTCTTTGGAAACCTTTTAAAGTTTGCTCAAATAAAGTCTTGAAAATTCAAATAAACAATCTAGTCTGGTTTGCTTATTATTTTCTGATGAATCCTGATATTTGGACAATTTTTGGTTCTATGAAAAGCTTTGATGATCCACTATTCCCATTCTTAGTGTTGATGAACTAATTAAAAAGTAACTTAAGAAAATAATGAACGTTAGGGATACTTTTGATAATTATCAAACACCAGTCTCCTCACTTGATGTGGTCAATAAATGCATAAATTGTGTGCTTTCAGATGCATGAGAAAGGCTTCATGCCTGAAGCCTTTCTCAGATTCAAATGTTTGTGGGGGAAAAAATTACCACTTTCCCTAAAACCACATTCCATGCGTAAAATTGTGTGATTTCAAGATGCATGAGTAAGGCGTCATGCCTGAAGCCTTTCTCAGATTCAAATTTGTTGGGGTGAAAAAATAAAAATTAGCACTTTCCCTAAAACTACATTTTACATGGGGTGTTTTTCCAACAATTTGTTGTTTAACATCAACATGATCAGTGCTCTAAAGTTTTCATGGTAATTAATTTTAACTAGCAAGTATACCCCGCCTTGGACTACTCAAAAATGATAATCAGAACAATCAGATAAACTGTACTGCTATTTAGTAGGATACATTCAAAATTATTAAGCTATTTTTTTTTCTTCAGAATTACATATTATTCATGAACAGTAACTCCATGCAAGTACGCAAGTACAGAAATACAGTGTAATCGTTCCTTTTGGTGAACTAGAATCAGATGCAAAACTAAAAAAAAACCTCATTCACAATATTAGGTAATAACCTCAAGGGTAGTTTAGTATCGAATTGACAATGCTTAGACTGTAATACAGGCATGATGTCTGGCTCTTGAGGGAAAAGTATGAACATTTCATTTGGAAGAAGGGCTGACCTAAATGAAAGTTTTTAATAGAAATTTAACTGATTCTTCGGAGGCCCCACAAAAAAAGAAGAAGTCATAAATAATGTGGGTCTTATTTTTTGGAGAAAAAAACAGAATGAGAGAAATATTGGCAAATGTGTTGGTATAAATTATTTTGGCCCTACAGCTAGTAATAGAAACATACATTTTGGTTGCCTTACAGAATGGTTGAGGCTTTGTTCATCAGTGACTGCTGTTGTGGCTGGAAAGACTGCTAAGATGCAGGGAGAGGTAACATAATGATCAACATACACTTCTGATGAAAGGGAAACATTCAGATTCCACGAATTCTGAAAAAGAACAAATTTATATTTTTAAGCTCAATCGGTCATCGAAGTTGCCTGATAATAATGAAAGAAAAAAAAACACACTTGTCACACGAAGGTGTGTCCGTTTAGATGCTTGATTTCGAGACCTCAACTTCTAAATCTGAGGTCTCGAAATCAAATTCGTGGAAAATTACTTCTTTCTAACTACTCCACTTCAGAGGGAGCCGTTTCTCACAATGTTTTATACTATCAACCTCTCCCCATTACTCGTTACCAAGTAAGGTTTTATGCTAACAATTATTCTGAGTAAATTACCAATAGTGTCACGTAGCATGTCGGCCTCATGTGTAGACTCGAAACTGCCGCCATTTCGAACGGCAAGGTCTATTTTATGTTTGCCTCATTTTTACCGTTTCAGAAACTCATAATGAAACAAATGTAGTATTCTACGAATGCTATAAAGCAAACTCTACTCACCTCTCTCGTTGTTGTAGTTATTGTGTCGACTTAACTACGTGCAAAATGTGGAAAAACATCGGATACAAAATTCTTGAGCCTTCAGCCATTTTGTCTTGCAAAAGGGTGAAAGGTAGCACGCGAGCACACCACGTGAGTAATTTGCATATCACAAACGTCCCTGGGACAAGCCATAGGGTGCGTTCGTTTAGCTTCCCTGGGTCGACCCCGGTGTGTGGCGGTTTTTTTTCCAGGACGAACGTGGGTAATTATCTGCACACGTTCGTCCTGGAAAAAGAAAACGGCACACACCGGGGTCGACCCGGGGAAGCTAAACGAACGCACCCTATAATGGTAACGGTGATACCAAAGCCAAGAAGTTTTGAGGGAACTTTATTAATTTTTTTATGAAGGGACAACATAGAGTTAAAGATGCTATGTCAGATTTTTTGCCCCAAACATTAAAAAATAGATTTTTTAAGTGAATGGTATTTCAAAGAGCATCACCCGCTCTAACGAAAAAAAGTTTAACTTTTACTTTTAATGGTCAGGAACCATGACAAAAATTTAAAACGTTTCCTATAAAACACATAAGAATTGGTCATGTGATACATTGTCAGGATCCCGACAAAAACTAATTTTGAGCACTTAATTTCACTGCTACTAATAATTGGCGGACTTTTTCGAGCAATGGCTCAAATGAAAGCTTGTAACTTTCTCGACTCCCATCAAAATACCTATTTAATTTTAAATCAAATTTTCTGGGTCAAATCGGCCAAAAATCTGACAGAGCATCTTTAATAATAAAATTTATATATAAATTATGATTGAAAAGTCAAATATATAAGAAATTCAAATGCAAACAAACAGACAAGTAACATTTTTAACCTTTTTAGCTTTTCAGGTAAATTCACCCTTCAAATTTAATGAGTGAAAAACACAATAAATGCAATTGTTATAAACTTAGATTAGAACTAGGATCATGTACTTTTTTATGTCAACACTCAAAGGCAGTAAACACTATTGGTAAGTAGTCAAATTAATTATTATCATAAAACCTTTCGAGTAATAGGGAGAGGTTGGTAGTATAAAATATTGTGAGAAACGGCTCCCTCTGAAGTGACGTAGTTTTCGAGATATGAGTAAGTTTCCACGAATTTAATTTCGAGACCTCAGGTTTAGAATGTGAGGTCTTGAAATCAAGCATCTGAACACACACAACTTTGTGTGACAACGTTTTTTTTTATTTATTTAATTATTATCTCGCAACTTCGACGACCGATTGAGTTCAAATTTTCACAGGTTTGTTATTTTGTGCATAATTATGTTAAGATACACCAAGTGAGAAGACTGGTCTTTGACAATTACCAATAGTGTCCAGTGTCTTTAAGGCTGCTATTGCTCTGTTTTCATTGTGATTTTGACTCAAACTTATGTAAATGCTGACCAGCCTATTTTCATAATTTTGTTAACCCAATTTTCACCCAAGTGCTGGACTAAATAAACCCCTTGTAATTTTGTCAATATTATTTGAACCCCAAAAAATATATTGTGTACAAACATTTTATTAAAATGCTGTCCAGCATTTGAATCAAATATTTGTACATTTCTTTTTCCCTTTAGTAGTAGGCTAATTTTTGTTTTGTTGACAAACATTTGATTAAAATTCTGGACTCACCCCTTTAAATATTTTGACACCCCTTGCATTTTTAAAGTTTTTTGACCGAACATTTATTATAATCCTTTGACAAAAATTGAGTAAAACCATTTGCACTTCTAATACTCTACAAATTATCAATTTCCATGGAAACACTGTAGCAACATATAAATACACAACACTACAAACTCTCAATAAGAAGTTCCATGTAGTTTTGCTTAGAAAAAAAAGCTGGATAGGTGTTTAAAAGGGGAAAATTCCCGAATGGAAAGCTCACTGAATATAAAGTTCATACCAGTACCAATCCTCCAGAGAAATATTTTCATCTAAAAGCTCACTGATTCTAAAGTTCATACCAGTACCAATCCTCCAGGAAATATTTCCATCTGAAAGCTCACTGATTCTAAAGTTCATACCAGAACTAATCCTCCAGAGAAATATTTCTATCTGAAAGCTCACTGATTCTAAAGTTCATACCAGTACCAATCCTCCAGAGAAATATTTCTATCTGAAAGCTCACTGATTCTTAAGTTCATACCAGTACCAATCCTCTAGAGAAATATTTCCATCTGAAAGCTCACTGATTCTAAAGTTCATACCAGTACCAATCCTTCAGAGAAATATTCATTTTTTTTTTAAACAGGAATATTTGCTAACAGCGCTTAACAATTTGCCCCAGGGCCCAATTTCATAGAACTGCTTAAGCAAAAATATTTGCTTAAGCAAAAAAATTCCTTGCTTAGTAAAACCAGATTACAGGCCAAGACTCCACTCAATTGTTATGCTATTAAAGTAAACAACAGCTAAATTTCAGTCAATAAGCAATGTATATGGAATGAAATTTCAGCCAGTAACTTGTGTAAAATAAGCAGGCTATTTACACGCTTAAGCAGCTCTATGAAATTGGCCCCTGGTCTTTGACTTATTTACCAACATTCTTAAAAGTTTCAAGCACTATTTTCTGCCTGAGCAGCTTCATAAGATTAGGCCGCTCTTCAAACTTCTACCAATCAATTTTTAATAAAAATGTATTAAGTGATAATAAGTATGAACAGATCTTTTGAATTAAAAGCAGTGGACACTATTGGTAATTACTCAAAATAAATATTAGCATAAAACCTTTCTTGGTGACGAAATCAACCATCTAAACGCACACAACTTCGTGTGACAAGGGTGTTTTTTCTTTCATTAGTATCTCGCAAGTTCGATGACCAATTGAGCTCAAATTTTCACAGGTTTGTTATTTTATGCATATGTTGAGATACACCAACTGTGAAGGCTAGTCTTTGACAATTACCAATAGTGTCCACTGTCTTTAAGTGATAATAAGTATGAACAGATCTTTTGAATTAAAGCCATTGGACACTTTCGGTAAACAGTATTGTCCAAAGGCCCACACTTCGTGTATCACAACTTGGGTACAAAATAACAAACCTGTGAAAATTTAGGCTCAATCGGTCATCGGAAGAAAATAACGGGAAAACCCACCGTTGTTTCCGCACGTTTCGCCGTGTCATGACATGTGTTTAAAATAATCCGTAATTCTCGACATCGAGAATTGATATTGTTTTAATGTTTTCTAAAAAAGTAAAGCATTTCATGGAATAATATTTCTAGAGAAGTCTTTCACCATTACCTTCTGTAAACCCTGTAAGTTATTTGTAAATCTGTGAACTTTTATTTTTCACTCTGTACCTAAAGTGTCCAATTGCTTTAATATACAGGTACTATTTTACAATCAAACATTTTTACAATTGATTTAAATATACATCCGATCTACATATAATACAAAATGTTCACTATGTTCAACTTTACAAATAAAAATTTACTTCTCACAACAAACTAAAAACCACATCATAATAATAAATATTGAAATGTGAGATAATTTGTTTTGATAATAAAGTTATTGATAATCATTAAGAGTTGAGAAGATGAACTGTTTGGTAATTTTTTTGTTTAAAACATATCCCGTCCTGGGGAAATCAGCAAACTCCCACAAGACAGTGTAAAAACCAAGAGCAAGTTCAAGTGTGCACCATGGTTTAACAAAGGGAATAAAAGGAAGCGACAAGTTCTTTAAAACTGGTGGGGTCGTGGTCGTGTGATAAAGGCCCTCGCCTTCGGCTCAGGCCTTCATCGCACGTCCATGATCCTGCAAGAATTTAAACAGCCTTTTAAGAACGAGTTACTACTATTTTATGCCCATTCATAAATGCCTTGGTTAAAAAGTGTAATAAAGTAAGAAACTCTGTAAAACTTGTCCCTTTTCCAACGTCCTTGATACGTGGGTTGCATTTTTATGCCTGAGACAGTTTTCAGAAATGCAATCGGGCGCGTAAATAGTCTTGGTGCAAGACGTTTCTCGTTTTCCTTTCACACACAGCACAGCTAACTCACCAACAGCTCCGAGAAACGTCTCCCCTTGCACCAAGACAAGCGTGTAGTATCCAAAAACAACCAGTTATAAACAGAGCTCCATCCAGCTGGTCATTATCAACCATTTAAACACCCCCACGTGACACGCTTTCCACCAATAGGAATGGCGAACATGTCTGAGGTATTTATGAATAAAGGTTTACTATTTTGACTCGAATCCAGGCTGGTCGACTATAGTGGTCGACCATTGGTGGACTATTGTGGTCGACCATTGGTGGACTATTGTGGTCGACTATTGGTGGACTATTGTGGTCGACCATTGGTCGACTATTGTGGTCGACCATTGGTGGACTATTGTGGTCGACCATTGGTGGACTATTGTGGTCGACTATTGGTGGACTATTGTGGTCGACCATTGGTGGACTATTGTGGTCGACCATTGGTGGACTATTGTGGTCGACCATTGGTCGACTATTGTGGTCGACCATTGGTCGACTATTGGTCGACCATTTTGAACCAGCCTCAGGGCCCTGGTTTATTCACTGGTCCCAATAGCCTGCTTCATTCTCACATGTGCGAAGCGCAGAGGGCAACCAGCGACACTATAGCGATCACCGCACAAGGCAATTTAGTGTTGAATACCATGGTACTGATAGTTGACTAGGCTTCCAAACAAGTCGTTCGAGAGAGTGCGTCGCTACGCATGTATGTTGCTGGTCAGAAGTCAACTAAAATGTGCGCACTCGAACTTGATCCGAGATGGCAATAGCCAATCTCTCTCATACATTTTAACATCTATAATTTTGAATTGCACAAATCAAGAAGTTGTTATTCAGTAACGAGATGACAATACATATTTCTTCTTAACACTGCTTAACACTGATCTTCCTCTCTCCTTTTTAAAATACTGGAGGTTGCAGAAACATGAAGGCAAAGACCAGAGCAACAAGAATTGTCCTCAGTAAAACATTTCTAAGGAGTGCACCGGTAATGATGTTCTTCGGGTCACTGTATTTCTCGTACTGATCTGCCCAGTTTCAAACTGTTCAACGAGCTTAACGACGATCTTCCTCACCCCTTTTTCAAATACTGGAGGTGCAGGAGAAACTGGCCGACTTGGACCAGGAGAGCTTGTCGCAGAGGCAACTGCCATCGTTGATGCTTTTGGTTCTTGAGTCTGCTCGGCCACTGGTGGCGCCAGAAGGTCAGGTGGTGCCGGAAGGTCAGGTGGCGCCGGAAGGTCAGGTGGCGCCGGAAGGTCAGGTTGATGACGATGCAGTCGTTGGACGTGCTCACCAGTTGGTCGTGGACTTGGCACAGCTTCAGAAAGGTTTCATATCTGAAGAAAAAAAGGTTTGATGAAAACATTAAAAATAACAATAAAAGGGTTTTATATCGTGCTTCAGGTTTCAGTGCCATACATTTCCATCGGTGATGCTCAGATAGCTCCCTCGCTGCAAGCTCGGAACTTAGGGGTTATTTTTGATTCATCAATGACACTTCAACCACACATCAACAACATCGTTCGTCTGTCATCATACCACATCAGGAATATTGGTAAGATTCGTAAGTACTTGGACAAAAGTGCCACTGAAAAGATCCTTCATGCATTTGTTACTTCTCGCCTTGACAATGGCAATGCTCTTCTCTACAGTCTTCCTAACAACCAGATTTCCCGTCTTCAACGCCTCCAAAATACTGCTGCCCGCATTGTGACAATGTCTAAGAAATCCTGTTCCATCACCCCCATTCTGAAACAACTACACTGGCTCCCTATCCCTCAACGAATCATCTTCAAGCTGATGCTCATTGTCCACAAAGCTCTTAATGGCAAGGCTCCCCTCTATATTTCTGAACTTCTTCAAGTTTACACTCCATCAAGAAATCTTCGATCAAGTTCCATGCTTCTTTTCATTGAACCCAAGTCTCAACACTCATGGGGAGACCGGTCTTTTTCTTCAGCTGCGCCACGCATCTGGAACTCTCTACCACTTAATCTTAGAACTTGTCTTTGTACCACAACATTCAAATCTCTTCTCAATGTCTTCTTATGTCACAGGTTTTCAAGGACTAATTTTTGTTGTGTCTGTTTTTTCTTTGTTTTGTTTTTGTTTTGTTTTGTTTTTGTTTGTTGTTGGTTTTACTGCGCCTTGGACACCCAGCAGGGTGGATATGTGCGCATTACAAGTCTTATTATTATTATTATTATTTTTTTTTTTTTCAAACTCAAAGGGCTTCCAACATCATAACCCCTGGTCACTGAGCCATTTTCTTCATTCCATAAACCGTCTCAGCTCCCTGAGGAGTATTACAGCCGGTGCAACAAATATTATGCGCAACTAAGCTAAACCAATCACAAGAACCATCTCTTTGCCCTCAGAGGTACCCATTTACTCCTGGGTGGAAAGAAGCAATTACAGTTTAAAAGTGTCTTTACACTAATGCCTTTATGGGACCTAAAGCCGTGGAAGTGTCGTGGTCGAGCGGTAAGAGCACCAAATTCAAACTCTGGTGTTTCTGATCAGCAGAATGTGGGTTCGAGTCCCAGCCGTGAAGCATGTAAAAGAATAATAATAATAATAATAATAACCATATTTATAACGCGCCTTTTGCCAAAGGATACAAAGCGCTAGGTATTATTACTGCAAGGAGTGGGGCGAACTTTGAGATATAAGACCTAATCCTTAAGCACCATGTAATGGTTTACAAGGTGCTGTGGCGCAATATGCTGCCAATCCCGCCAGGAACACCGGGGCAAACCCCTTCTCTTTACGATAAGTGCACTGGGTTCTTTTACATGCGTTTACACAACACATGGGACCAACGGCTTTACGTCCCATCCGAAGGACAAAGCAATAGTTAAGTGTCTTGCTTAAGGACACAAGTGTTACGGCTGGGAATTCGAACCCACACTCTGCTGATCAGAAACACCAGAGTTTTAGTTCGGAGCTCTTAACCGCTCGGCCACAACACTTCCACAAAAGAACCCAGTGCACTTATCGAAAAGAGAAGGATTTGCTCCGGTGTTCCCCGGTATGGCTGCTGTATGCGCTGTAGCACCTTGTAAATCCTTGTAACATTGTGTAAGGTGCTACATTATTTGGGTCTCATAATTTATCACTGCAATAACCTATCTTTCTAGTTTGTATAAATGTACTATGCGCCTTGAGTACCTTGTTTGGTAGATATGTATGTGATATGTATATAAGACTTTGATATTATTATATAACATTTGAATGCACGTAAAAGAACCAAGTGACATGACATGGTGCTACATAAAGGAATAGGTCTCATACTTCAACATGTAGCTCTACATATAATACATGTACACACATATCTTGTGATTGATTTAGCACCGTGTTAAAGGCAGTGGACACTATTGGTAATTATTATTTATATCAGGCTTCCAGAGGCAAAAATATATCAGCGTATTGAACGCTTTTGTAAAAAGTACCCAGATGGCAGCAGTATTGTGTCAGTAAAAGTTCCCGGATGGAGCAATATTGCTTCAATATTGCTCCATCCGGGCATTTTAACACTTGCACGCGTGTCACACGCGGCGACTGATGCAACGCTCACCATGTTGGGTAAGTTAGATTTACGTGTATTAACGTCACGTCGCATAAAATGCGCATTTTCACTGCATAACGCACAGCATCAAGTTATATATAAAAACGCACGGAACGCACAGTGAAATTGCCCACAGTATGGCGCATTCAGGATTTTCAATAACATTGAAATAGAAAAGAAACCATAGTAAAATTTAATTTGAAAATCTGGAATCAGGTGAGCCAAAATAGTGTTGCTGTGATCAATTCCTCAGCCTGATATAAATAATAATAATATTGGATTGCTTTTTTTTAGGGGGATACAAGAATATATTGCACGAGCTACATGTATGACAATATTGCACTCTCGTCTTCCGACTCGTGCAATATTGTCATAGCTCGTGCAATATATTCTTGTATCCCCCTCAAATCCATCCAATATTATATAATTAATAGCTCAAAATATCTTTTTGCATAAAACCCAACTTGGTTAGAGTAATGGGGAGAGGTTGATGGTATAAAACATTGTGAGAAACGGCTCCCTCTGAAGTGCCATAGTTTTCGGGAACGAAGTTATTTTCTACGGAATTGATTTCGAGACCTCAGATTTAGAATTTGAGGTCTCAAAATCAAGCATCTGCTGAAAGCACACAACCTTGTGTGACAATGGTAATTTTTCTTCCATTATTATCGCCCGACCAATTGAGCTCAAACTTTCACAGGTTAGGGTATAACCTATCTCTCTGAAAGCCTTGAGTACCTTAATTAATTGGTAAATACGTGCACTATAAGACTTTGATATTATATAACTTGTAGGAAATACTGACAGCCGTCGCATAGGGATCTCACTGTGATATGCGCTGTATAAGAATGGTTTAATATTATTATTACCTGAGTGCAATGAGATCGTTCTTCAAGTTACGGAGGTCGGCTTTGGAAACCTCGGCCGTGGTGCTACACTCATCAGCAGTCTTCTCTGCAACATACCGCTCAAGAAGGCGAGCGATGACTCGCTGCAAAGGAGAAAACATCAATTGTAAATAGATTGACGACAATAATAATAGTAATAATAGTAAACCGTTCTTATAAAGCGCATTATATACGGAGTCCCAAAACGCTGTACAAAGTCAAAATAAAAAGATAAACAAAATTAGTTAGAGTTTAACAAGTGAGTTTGAGAAGGCGTTTGAATAAATCCAGAGTTTGTGCATCTTTGATGTTACGGGGGAGTTTGTTCCAAAGAGTAAGAGAAGACGTGGAAAATGCACGTTGGCCGTAAGACTTAGTTGAGGCCGAGGAACAGGCAAGAAGAGATTGTGATTGGGAGCAGAGATTTCTAGAAGGCTGGTATTTGTGAATAAGTTCTGACAAATAAGTAGGTGCGTTGCCATGGATACAGCTATATGTCAGAAGGAGGGTTTGTACACAATCCGCTGTCTAAACGGAAGCCAGTGTAAGTCCGAGAAAATTGGTGAAATGTGATCACAGGTTTTGGATCGTGTGGCTTGTACCACACACAACAGTCCCGAAGCGCAAAAATTAATGAGTAAACAGGTAAGTTTGGATAGTAAAGCTGACAAAGCTGTTGTTGATGATCTGAATGTAGAAGTTGCAGCCACAAAGATGTTAGGTGGACTCAACAGTGATATTGCTAAACTCACAAATAGAATAGACCTGATGCAGAAAGAGCCTGAGGAGAGAGAGAAGCGTAAGAAAAATGCTGTTATCAGAGGGTTTAACCTGAGCATGATGTAGCCAATACAAGAAGTGATGATGACCAGATAATTGACTCTGTTCTCAGTACAGATATGAATGATTTGGATGCATGCAACAAATTATTCAAAAGTATAGGGGGAACTGACATTGTACCAAAGGCGGTGCATTGACTAGGAAGAAGAAATTCAGACGGTAAACCCAGACCATTAAAACTCCGTCCTAATTGTTGTTATTTTACCACCTCCTTTTTAGTTTTATTATCATGTTATTATTTTAGTCCAACACACTTTGAGTTCAATTGTTAATTTTTTTTTTTTTTTTTACTGCTTTTATTTTGACTGTAATTTTTTTAATTTTTGTTTATTTGTCTTGCATTTTAAAACAAGCCTTTCTGTCTTCTGTAAATGTTTCATATTGGTTTGCTCTGTATCCTTTGCATTATATTATTATTTTTATTTCACTTAATTTCACTTATTTTAAATAATTGAATTGATAATGAACCCTCTGGGGGTACATCGATTCTATAAATTTGTGTCTATTTTTTTTCTAAATACTTGTATGACATCTCCTTTGTTTCAGACTATGTGAAAAGTTACAGAAGCTTCACCTGAATAAAGCTTGTGGACCGAATGGACAGCAATGCCAACTTGTATGACATCTCCTTTATTTCAGACTACGTGAAAAGTTACAGAAGCTTCACCTGAATAAAGCTTGTGGACCGAATGGACAGCAATGCCAACTTGTATGACATCTCCTTTATTTCAGACTACGTGAAAAGTTACAAAAGCTTCACCTGAATAAAGCTTGTGGACCACATGGACAGCACTGCCAACTTGTATGACATCTCCTTTATTTCAGACTATGTGAAAAGTTACAGAAGCTTCACCTGAATAAAGCTTGAGGACCAGATGGACACCACTGCCAACTTGTATGTATGACATCTCATTTATTTCAGACTATGTGAAAAGTTACAGAAGCTTCACATAAGTAAAGCTTGAGGACCAGATGGACACCACTGCCAACTTGTATGTATGACATCTCCTTTATTTCAGACTATGTGAAGAGTTACTGAAGCTTCACCTGAATAAAGCTTATGGACCAGATGGACTTGTCGTCAATGTTATGAAAAAATGTTCTTGATCTGGATATTCTACTGAGTCTCCTTTTGACAAAGTCGCTGCAGACCTGCGTAGTTCCACAAGACTGAAGGGATGCGAACATTACACCACTCTTCAAGAAAGGCTCAAGACTTAGTCCCAACAACTACAGGCCAGTATCACTCACAAGTCAGGTGGTGAAGATTTTGGAGAAGATTGTGTATGACCAACATATGGAATTCATTGTTGATGATAGTATCTCCTGTGAGCAACAAGGCTTCACGAAAAAAATGCGCAGCTTCTTTAATGCCTCTGTGACTGGACTGTAGCACACGACAAAAAAAACCTGGTGTTGACGTAATCTACTTTGATTTTCGAAAGGCCTTTGACACAGTGCCCCACAAGCATCTACATGTACTGTACAAGCTTCATCATCTTGGTATAAGACGCCATGCTTCAGCCTATATTGAAGGTTTCCTGAGCCGCCGTAGACAGAGAGTCGTACTCAGAAATGGAGTCTCCAACTGGAAACCTGTAACAATCGGAGTTCCACAAGGATCCATCCTAGGACCTATCTTGCTCTTGCTCTACGTGAATGACATTCCCGATTATATGTATCCACCACCGCAAATATGTTTGCTGACGATACTTAAGTCTACAGTAAAATAAATGACATTACAGATTGTGACACCCTGCAGAATGACTTAAATTCTCTTGCTGTATGGTCCAAATTATGGCTGCTTGAATTTAACGCAGAGAAATGTGTTGTTCTTCGCATCAAGCAATCCCTTGACTACCATTACTCACTGAATGGAGTCTATCTACAGGAGGTTGAGAAACAGAAAGACTTGGGTATCAAAGATTGTAACACCCTATTCCCTACAAAGCACATCCAAGACATTGTGAAAAAGGCTTGACAGAAGATTGCCATGGTCAGAAGATGCTTCTCCAGATTTGACAAGGAAAAAGTCACCATCTTATATTAAGTCCCTCATCCATCCGGCTCTAGAGTATGCTTCGTCTGCCTGGAGCCCATTAACCAAAAGTTATGAAATAACTAGAGAAGGTGCAGAAAAGATGCCTACGCCTGTGCAAACGAAGATGTTAAGTTGGAATCTTTGCAAGAGAGGAGGACAAAAACAGACCTGATTGAAACCTATAAATGTTAATGGGTTATAAAAGACACCGGCTGACAAGTTTTACTCCCTCCTCCACAAAGAACTAAGAGGATATTCAAAGATTTTTTTCGTCAGAAGTACTAAAACAAAATTGGCAGGCCACTTCTTCTCAAATAGAGTGGTAAGAGTTGGCAACAGTTTGCCAGAGTCACTAATTTCTGCACCAAATGTGGCTACATTCAAGAGACAAATGAGAGTTCTGCCCAACAGCGAAAAAGAACTAACCAACCAAGTATACATGGTATACCAAGTATACGTACAAGTAAGTAAGTAAATAAAAACCGATTGTCGTTATTTTTATTATTAATCTGGGTGTGAGCAAATAAAATTTACTAGAGTGGGACTTGAACCAATGACCTGTGGATTAACTTACCGGCGCTCTACCAACTGAGCTATCCAGCAAAATGTTGCCGGTCTTCCAACGACAATATCTTTATTTGCGGGTTTCAAACAAACACATTACACAAACATTTAGTCTGAGTTTGAAAAAAAGACAAATTTACTTGAGCTGGACTTTAACCAATGACCTCCTGATTAATGTATCGGCGCTCTACCAACTGAGCTATCCAACCCAACATGCCCAATGTTGGCGGCCTCCCAAAGACAATATCTTTGGGGTGCCAAACACACATTTCAAACAAAAGGTACAGTACACAGGAAACACTCATACTCCTTTGAACATTCAATATTATCTATTATTGCCACTTTGCTCACATGTCACACGCCGCGACTGATGTCACACTATGTTGGTTGTCAATAGGTTTACGTGTAATCGCCACGTCACCTAAGATGCGCACTTCTCTGAACAACACACGTTGACATTGACCACCAAAATGGCGCATCCAAGATTACTCTGGTGATGACGTCAGGTGAATTGGGTCAATATACCTCATGTATTGACTTCTCTAATCTGATTGATTAAAAGTGGAGTCATGGAAATAGCTGGGCCCCTTTTTTCTGTCAAGATGACATCACAATTAACTGTGCCCAAGGCACAGCAATCAACTGTGTCTGCCCTGAAAATAACGCAACAGTCGCAACACCGTGTATTCAAAGGTCGCTCGTGTACTGTACGTATGTTTGTACGTCTATCGTTCCATTTCATGGTGCGAACTGTGACCTTTCTCTGTTAGACAACCTTTATCATATTCCGGGTTGTTAAAGTGTACATGCTAAACTGAGATATAAAAGGGGCAATAATTTTAACGGTGGTCACAGGTTATAGCAGCCCTTATATTGTAGCAGTCAATATTTCTATGGTAATGGCTATGGTGTTGAATAAGGCAAAACGTTTTTCGATGAAATCTTAAACAGTCATGTAAAACCAGAAGGTTCATAGGCATACATAATTATTGTTACTATTTTTAAAATGAACTTACCCCATAATTTGTCTGCTCCTCAAGTGTTCTGTTAAATCTCTTGCTTCCGTCAATCTACAAAATCAGAGAAAGCTAGAGTTAAACGAAATAAGTGTATAATTGGTAAGAATTAAAACACAAGTTGAACTTTCCATCTCAATGGCCTACGTGTGTTATTGTCTTAGTGTGCACTTTCCAGTACGTCTGTCCAACAAAGACTTGTGCGCTCGCACCATACGTAGCACAACAACCCTGCTAAGTCGTCTTTATTTGTTGTTTAGTGAGCCATATTTTTGACCGCATGAGGCCGCTCTCAATTATATTTGTATCACTTCCATGAGTATATGCGATTCGTCCTGCACATATTTTAATCGCCGCTCTGTCACTTTTGTTGCGCCATAGTTTTAAGTTGCTTTAGAGGTGGATTATAAAGGCTTCTCTAAATGTCTTATTGTCTTGATGGATAAGATGTGTGTGGTGGTAATGTGTTCCAGTCTGAAAGAGTAATACCCAGAAAGTGATAGTTTGACAGCGCCCTCACATGGTCAAAATAATACGGCGCATTTTAAGTTGATTTAGAGGTGGATTATAACGGCTCCTTTAAATGGCGTATTGTCTGTGATTGGTGATTGATTAGATGTCTGTGGTAGTAACGTGTTCCAGTCTTTAATAACTTTTTTGGGGTATAAATGCATACACATCCAGAAGTGATACAAATATGTTTGGGAGCGCCCTCACGCAGTTAAAAATACGGCACACTGGTCATACTCTGTGAAGACCTGAGGTTCCTATCTCTGCCTTCTTTCCACCAAAACAACCTCTGGACTCTTTTGAAAGGGTGGAGGCCCCTGCTACACCATAACAGGTTATAAGCCACCTGAACACCATTGGCCTACAACCCGAACAAATTCCTAACATTCAAAAACTTGTGGTCACAACTTCTCGAGCCGAGGTCGGCCCGAGTAGCGCCGGCTATTCTACTCTATAATAATAATAATTTGTGGGGCTAATCGTCCTTACTCGCAGCTAGAGCTGAATTGCGAAGGACGCAGCTACAACGTGTTCGAGAAGCAGGCATGCAAGGGCGCATTCAGCTGCCAGCCACATCAACCCATTATGACCACGGAGCACAGCCAAGATCGAAAGTGTTTGATTTTTTCCTGAGGGAGGAAAACTGGATAGTCTGGAAAACCCTTGTGGCACAGCAGAGAACCAACGCACAACTCAACTCACATATGGCCCCGACCGGGAATCGAACCGGGGTCACCTTGGTGAGAGGCGAGCGCTTTACGCACAAGCCAACTGTGCCACCCAATCCGTGTGTAGATTGTAAATTTGCATCCGGGATAAAGAATATTAATTTGAGTCCTGTGAAAAAATATCACAGGCATATTACTCGGGTGGGATTCGGACCCACGACCTTTGCAATTCTAGAGCAGTGTCTTACCAACTAGACTAGCCCGGTAGCTAGAGGCAGTTCGAATCCTATTCTACTCTAGAATGCCGGGGTTGGTGTTTCAATACAGTTTCTATCATTTGGATGATTTGAAATGTTTCATTATCACAAGCATTTGTGAAGAGTAAAAACCAAAATAAAACGATTTACCCCTACCACCACTGCAATTAAAGGCAGTAGACACTATTGGTAATTACTCAAAATAATTAGGAGCATAAAAACCTTGGATGGTAACTAGCAATGGAGAGCTGTTGATAGTATAAAACATTGTGAGAAACAGCTCCCTCTGAAGTAACAAAGTTTTCAAGAAAGAAGTAAATTTCCAAATTAGATTTTGAGGTCCCGAAATCAAGCAAAGCACACAACTTCGTGTGACAAGGGTGTTTTTTCTTCCATTATTATCTTGCAACTTTGACGACCAATTGTGCTCAAATTTTTACAGGTTTGTTATTTTGTGCCTACATATGTTGAGATACACCATTAAGTGAGAATACTGGTCGTCGACAATTACCAATTAGTGACCAGTGCCTTTTTAAAACTTTAAAACAAACTTACAAATAGTCGTACTCCTTCTGTCCGTAGCCACTTATCATCGTAAATCGGCTTCATTTCCTCAACAGCAACCTCAGCCCAGCGACCCCGCTTCGAGAACAGATCAAAGATTCGCCGGAAGGCACTGGGCGTGGGTAGGAGGTTGAAAGGTGAGGTACCCGTAGGTCATCCTGGAGGAACGTCATCCACATTGCGGTGCAGGAGAACTTCCACTGCTGGTCAGCATTCTCCTGATCGCAAAAAAACAAAAAATTAAGTGAGATTTTAAGTTTGCATGGCTTGTCGTGGCCAACTGGGCATTCTTGCCTTGGTCATTGAGCCAATAAACATTCCATTAATATTTCTCAGCTCCCTGGGGAGTATACAACCTGGGCAACAGTAGTGCTCCAAAGACTTTTTCATACACAAATTCAACCTCTACCATCGCAGGTACCCATTCTTACCCCTAGGGATGAGAGAAGCAGTAAAGGCAGTGGACACTATTGGTAATTACTCAAAATAATTATTAGCATAAAACCTTTCTTGGTGACGAGTAAATGGGAGAGGCTGATGGTATTAAACCTTGTGAGAAACGGCTCCATCTGAAGTGCCATAGTTTCCAAGAAAGAAGTAATTTTCCACAAATTTGATTTCGAGACCTCAGATTTAGAACTTGAGGTCTCGAAATAAACCATCTAATCGCACACAACTTCGTGTGACAGGGGTGTTTTTTCTGTCATCATTATCTCGCAAGTTCGATGACCGATTGAGCTCAAATTTTCACAGGTTTGTTATTTTATGTTTATGTTGAGATACACCAACTGTGAAGGCTAGTCTTTGACAATTACCAATAGTGTCCACTGCCTTTAAAGTAAAGCATCTTGCCCAAGGACACAAGTGCCATGACTTGGATTCGAACCCAATGACTTAACCACAAGAGCTAGAATTCGATACTCTCAACCACTCGGCCATGACACCCAACTTGGGTGGTACAATATGGACCACTGGTGCGTAAAGAGCTGGCTTCTCACTAATGTGGAAGTGTCGTGGCCGAGCGGTTAAGAGCACCGAATTCAAACTCTGGTGTTTCTGATCAGCAGAGTGTGGGTTCGAATCCCCAGCCGTGACACTGTGTCCTTGAGCAAGACACTTAACCATTGCTTCGTCCTTCGGATGGGAAAGCAGTTGGTCCCGTGTGTTGTGTAACGCATGTAAAAGAACCCAGTGCACTTTATCGAAAAGAGAAGGGGTTTGCCCCGGTCTTCCTGGCTGTGGCTGCTGTATGCGCCGCAGCACCTTGTAAACCATGATAAGGTGCTAAATAATTGGGTCTCAGAGTTCATCACTGCAATAACCTATCTTTCTGAAAGTTTGTATTACACTCAGCGCCTTGAGTACCTTGTTTGGTAGATACGTGCGTTATATAAGACTTCGATATTATTAATGTGACCCTGATTCGATTCTCAGCTGAGGTCCTATTTGAGGAGTTATGCATTGGGTCTCTCCTATGCCATATGCCATGTATGCCACAGGGGTTTTTCTCAAGGCCCTCCAGTTTTCTCCCCCTTCATGAAAAATCAAACACATTTCTGGTTGTGCTCCGCCGCCGTGTTCATATATTGGTTGCTGTGGCTAGATGCCAGAGGCACCCTTACATGCCAGCAGCTCAAACACGTTGTAGCCACGCCCTTCACAGTTCAGCTTCTCTGCTGCGTGTAAGGATGACTAGGCCCCCCAAATGATTAATTATAAATATCAATAATGTAAATCACAGTAGTTATTTATTGTACCTCAATTTCGTTGTAAACGTTGCTCCATACAGCAATCAGAGCATTGAGGAGTACAATAATGACCAGGACGTAGAACGAAGCGTAGAGCAGCTTCCGGGGGTAGATGTAACTCAGTCATCGGCATCATGCCAAACACTGACCAGTACAGGGTAATCAAAGAATGGAAAATACTGTGGAAAGAAAAAAAAAAGTTTTATAAAACACAGTTTGATCCCATGTCCTGTGGGCATCTAAAAGACAGTGGACACTAGCTGCAATTGCTCAAAATAATTGTTAGCATAGAAACTGACTTGGTAACGAGCAATGGAAAGCTGTTGATAGTTAATAACATGTTGTAAAAGAGCAAGGTAATGACACTCTCAAATAATATAAGGCTTCAGGCCTGAAGAGCACAAAGAGCAATGGAGAGGCAAATGCTACGTACATGTACATGTATATCTCAATTAAAGGAACACGTTGCCTTGGATCTGTCGAGTTGGTCTTTGAAAAGCGTTTGTAACCGTTTGTTATAAAATGCATATGGTTAGAAAGATGTTTTAAAAGTAGAATACAATGATCCACACACATTTGCCTCGAAATTGGGTGGTTTTCCTGTTACTTTGCGAACTAACACGGTCAGCCATTTATGGGAGTCAAAAATTTGACTCCCATAAATGTCTGACCGTGTTTGTCGACGTGGTAAAAAGAAAACCACAAAATTTCGAGTGATACTTGTGTGGATCTCTATATTCTACTTTTAAAATATCTTTCTAATCATATGCATTATAACAAATGGTTACAAATGCTTTTCAAAGACCAACTCGACCAATCCAAGGCAACGTGTTCCTTTAAGGACAGGATAAAATGCACAGAAATACGAAAGAAAAGAGTAAGAGACATCATTAGGACAAAAATAAAACAGCTGAGTGGAGATGGGCTGAGCAAACTGCCCAAAGAAATGACAAGAGATGGAACAAGAATAATGGATTGGCAACCAAAGGACAGGGAAAAGGAAAAGAAGTAGACAGAGAAGAAGATGGAGAGATGACATCAGGGTTTATGCAGGAACAACATCTAATCATGCATTTTATAACAAACAGTTACAAACTTTTCAAAGACCAACTCGACCGATCCAAGGCAACGTGTTCCTTTAACACAGGCTAAATGATGATGATGATGAAGCATGTGCTGCATTATTAAACTTACCTTGAAAAGCTGCCGATTCTGCTTTCATCCATGTAGTGCGAGTACGTCAACGTCAATCCAACAGCAAACGATCCCAGCATGGTCCCAACGACAAAAAAGAAATGGAACGTCCTGATTATCATACTAACGAGGGAGATCTGCAGTGGACCAATCAGATCGCTGATCACGCAATACGGTAACATGCGCAGAACCATAAACGCAGTCGCCAGGGCAAACATAGCTCGCCCCATGATCTGCGGGTGATCCCAGGTCCGGTTGAGGAAGTCTTCAGTTTTGTTGTCAAAGTCAGCTAATAATAGGGTCTTATCGATGGTGTTGTATGACGTTCCCCCGCGCCCTCCGGCTCGGCGTCGTGCCGTATAGTTCATATACCTCCGCACATGCTCCTTGATCTGTCCCTTTGTCGTCTGATTGATTTGCATCTCTGTTTTGTCGATCTCACCGATAACGTAGTCGCCAATTTGTGAAATTCCTCTCGACGATGGATGGCTGTAGCTCTGCGGATCTCCTGAAACGAACAGTGCCCTTGGTGGTCGTCATCAAGTCATCTGCTGCAAACGGGATTGTCTGTATGGAGTTTTTAAAAAGTAATGAGTAAGAGTTATATGAGACCTTGATTTTACAAAGTATACGAGAGCTTGATTTTACAAAGTATCCGAGAGCTTGATTTTACAAAGTATACGAGAGCTTGATTTTACAAAGAGGTAAGGCTGGTCTAAGGGAAACTAAAGAATTGTTTAGTTTGGCTACAAAAACTCGTAAGGTAGGTGTGTTTAAGTTGAAATACTTAGGTCATTAAACTTAATGGATGAGCAGTTAATCTGCCAGGGCAGTCAGCAGCCCCTCCCGGTTTGTGCATGATCCACTGTCATTGAAAAGGGAATAACATGGAGATAACAGGTGTGAGTCGCTAGAGGAAAAGTGATGTTCTTTGTCTCTATCTCTAATCACAATTTGATTTTTCAGAAATTTTTGGAGCTTCTTGAGTTATCATTTTCCTGTGAACTACATTGGGTGCGTTCGATTAGCTTCCCTGTGTCGACCCCGCAGTGCTCAATCAAGTGAGCCCCTGCCCTGCGCTAAACTAATGATCACTCACCCTCTTGTGGTGACGTCATGCACCTGGGGCCAGCCCCAAGTGACCCGTCCCACAAGCAGGGCACTTGGGGCTGACCCAGGAAAGCCCCTGGAATGACGTCCGAGTTAATTGAACGTACCGGGGGCAGACCGGGATAGACCTAGGCAAGCCAATTGAACGCACCCATAAAAAACACAGCCGAGTTCACCTATAGATGACAAACTCGGTCCGTACTGGATTATATCGTTGCTACAATCAGGGGTGAGAGTCATTACTAACGAAAAAGTCTGAAACTTGCAGACTTGGATACAAATTCAAAGGTATGTGAAATGTTGGCATTTCTACTGTTTGGTAACCCTCAGGGTTATAGATTCCAAGGAGCCTTTGGAAACAGTATCCAAAGCACTAGAAAAGTAGACAAATGAGCAGGATTTCTCTATTTGTGGAAAAAAATATTGTCTGATTTTCTTCACCAGGCCGACTAAAAAAGATTGAGTTCAGCCAAAAGACTGAAAAATCTCTTTCCTGTACAATCCCGGCCAAAATGTTTCCCCTGGGCCACCATTCCTAACGTTACATAAAGCCATTCCATGCCCACAATTCCCCCTAACAATAAACATTCTCTCCCCACCCCGTCCCCCCACTCAATGATTTCTGTCTCAGGGAAATGCACAAAAGCATTATGCTTAAACCTTTTTCCCGCATGTTGACAAGCACGTTCAATTCTCTAGTTATTAAAGGCAGTGGACACTTTTGGTAATTACCAAAATATTATCAGCACAAAACCTCACTTGGTAACGAGTAATGAGGAGAGGTTGATAGTATAAAACTTTGTGAGAAACGGCTCCCTCTGAAGTTGCCATAGTTTTCGAGAAAGAAGTAATTTTCCACGAATTTGATTTTGAGACCTCAGGTTTAGAACTTGAGGTGTCGAAATCAAGCATAGAAAGCACACAACTTCGTGTGACAGGGTGTTTTTCCTTTCATTATTATCTCGCAACTTCTACGACTGATTGAGCTCAAATTTTCACAAGTTTGTTATTCTATGCATATCTTGAGATACACCAAGTGAGAAGATTTGTCTTTGACATTTACCAATAGTGTCCACTGTCTTTAAACCTTTTTCCCTGCATGTTGACAAGCACATTCTTTTCTCTAGTTAATAACTTTGAAATTTCTATACATTGTACGGCTTTTAAATTATGTGGCATCCATCTTTCATTATTATACTCATTGTTATTTGTTTTCAACTCAATGCTTAAAGGTAGTAGACACTATTGGTTATTGTCAGAGACTAGCCTTCACAGTTGGTATATCTCAACATATGCATAAAATAACTAACCTGTGAAAATTTGAGCTCAATCGGTCATCCTAGTTGCGAGATAATAATGAAAGAAAAAAACGCCCTTGTCACACGAAGTTGTGTGAGTTTAGATGGTTGATTTCGAGACCTCAAGTTCTAAATCTGAGGTCTCAAAATCAAATTCAGGGAAAATTACTTCTTTCTCAAAAAAATACGTCACTTCAGAGGGAGCCGTTTCTCACAATGTTTTATACCATCAACCTCTCCCCATTACTCGTCACCAAGAAAGGTTTTATGCTAAAAAATATTTTGAGTAATTACCAATAGTGTCCACTGCCTTTAAACAATAAATAACGAAATTTGTTTTGAAACGCTGCAATTTGAGATAATGTTTTTTGTGTCCAAATTTGTGCACTCTATATGCAGTAAATAAATACCAATGTTGTACCTTCTTTATAAGTAAGAAATTCAACCTGTAAACCATAAAGGAAATTGTTATTGTCGACGTGAAAAATAAATGTCCACTGAATTGAATTGAACACAAAAGACCGTGCAATCAGAACCATCATTGACCGCGGGTCTGAGAGAGGCGATCGCGTTGCCTGTATTCAAAAGCCTCCTGAAGACATTTCTGTTTCCCCACCCATCCTAGTTTGTTTGTTTTTCTTTTGTCATAGTCTCATGTAAAGCGCTCTGTTTCGTAGAGTGCTATATAAATGCTTCTTCTTCTTCTTATTATTATTATTATTTTTTTTTATCACAGCATGCAAAAGAAAGATCTCATTTTCCTTTGTGCCGGTAACTTGAGTCGGGCTACGTCCCGTAGCCTTAGATCTCAAGGGTCTTTCTCAGGATCCTCGCTGTTCCCAAAAGCGCTGCCTTCTGTAACAGATCTACCTCACATTTGTCCTATTTCATCTAGAAGTTTCCCCAGTGCTTTGGGAATGGTGCCAAGTGCTCCAACCACCACGGGACTACTTTGACCTTTACCTGCCAAATCTTACGAAGTTCCCTGGCCAGGTCCTGGTACTTCTCGATCTTTTCCATCTCCTTCGAAGCTACCCTTATATCACCTGGCACCGCTATGTCAATGAGATGACACATCTTCTTCGTCTTATCTAATAGCCCAACATCCGGACGCCTATGTTGTATAACATGATCGGTCTGAATGTTAAAGTCCCATAGGATCTTGACCTGGTCGGTCTCTACAACTTTCTCCGGAACATGGTCGTACCATTTCGCAAGCACTTTGACACCATACTTCTTACACAGATCCCAGTGAATCACCTTAGCCAGCTTGTCATGTCTTCCTTTGTACTCCGTCTGGGCCATCTTACTGCATTCGCTATCCTTGCCTTCATTACATTTGTCCTTAGAGACTGGTCTTGCGCCGCAGTAATCAAGCCCTCTGTTTCCTTCTAAATTATTATTATTATTATTGAAAGGGGGCAGAGGGGCCCAACGAGATATAGCCGGGGTTGTAGAACAGTGGAATTTTACGTACCATGTAAGCGATGATTTCAAAGACTACGCCAACCAGAAACATGAGGATGATGACGGTATCCCTGAGATGTTCCCACTGGGTCATGACCGTTGTGAACCCTCTAGCTGCGATGCACTCAATCTCCTCCACATCATACCTACATACGAGGGGGAAATAAAATTATGAGTGATTACCAAGAACTTATCTTCTTTAAAGGCACTGGACACTATTGGTAATTACAAATATTTGTTAGCATAACAACTGTTGATAGAACAAAACATTGTGAGAAACGGCGCCCTCTTAAGAAAGAACTAATTTCTCACTAAAATATTTAAATTTGAGACCTCAGTATTGAATTCGAGACCTCAGTATTGAATTCGAGACCTCAGTATTGAATTCGAGACCTCAGTATTGAATTTGAGACCTCACAGTATTGAATTTGAGACCTCAGTATTGAATTCGAGACCTCAGTATTGAATTTGAGACCTCAGTAGTGAATTCGAGACCTCAGTATTGAATTCGAGACCTCAGTATTGAATTCGAGACCTCTGTATTGAATTCGAGACCTCTGTATTGAATTTGAGACCTCAGTATTGAATTTGAGACCTCAGTAGTGAATTCGAGACCTCAGTATTGAATTCGAGACCTCAGTATTGAATTCGAGACCTCAGTATTGAATTCGAGACCTCAGTATTGAATTTGAGACCTCAGTATTGAATTTGAGACCTCAGTATTGAATTCGAGACCTCTGTATTGAATTTGAGACCTCAGTATTGAATTTGAGACCTCAGCTTAGGTCTCCAATTCTGAAAGCATCTGAAAGCACACAACTTGAGCGACAAGAGTGTTTTTATACCATTATTCTCTATTAACCTCGACGCCAATTGTTTTTTTTTCTTCATGCATTTGTTTGAGTAACTCCAAGTGAGAAGACTGGACTTTGACAACTACCAAACATGTCCAGTGTCTACGTTCAGTGTCATTAGTCATTACAGGTTTCCTGTGTACGATCTCCAGATGTTTTGATCCAATGGCAAGTTGCACCAGGTGATAAAGGGAGGACAACCTCTTTAAAAACGTCTCTATAACAAGGTCGAGATGTCCTGGGGCCGATTTCCACAGAACTATTAAGTGATTTGTTTTGTGACGTTGCAGTTTTCTTAACTGAATCCCAGTTTTAAGATAATCCTATTATCTCTAAGTGAAATCGAGCAGGGGCCTACGGCTGTAGGTCTACCACAATTCCTCTGTAAAAAGGTTTTTCACCCGCTCTTCATAAGTCACTGGGCGGTGTGTCAATCCCTCGCAGCTGGCACAACATCCCCACTGTCGCATTAAAAAATATTTACACAGGATACATAAAACAGCTCAGAGGCCGTTTTACATGATCCTGTTAAAGGCACTGGACACCTTTTTGGTAATTGTCAAAGACCAGTTTTCCCACTTGGTGTATCTCAGCATTGAAGCACAAAAAAGCTATGGAAATTTTAACTCAATTGCAAGATAATTGGCAGAAAAAACACCCTTTTCACAAGAAGTTGTTGCTTTCAGATGCTTGATTTGGTACCTCAAAATGTAATTCTGAGGTTTTTAAATCAAATTAAAACATTTTAGTGGAAAATTACTTCTTTTTCAAAAACTACATTACTACGGTGTTTTTGAGAATGTTTTATACTATCAACAGCTCTCCATTGCTAGTTACGAAGTATGTTTTATGCTAACAATAATTTTAAGTAATTACCAATAGTGTCTTTAAAGACAAAGGACACTATTGGTAATTGTCAAAGACCAGTCTTCTCACTTGGTGTATCTCAACATATGCATAAAATAAAACCTGTGAAAGTTTGAGCTTGATTGGTCTTCGGAGTTGCCAGATAACTATGAAAGAAAAAACCCCTTGTCACACGAACTTGTGTGCTTTCAGATGCTTGATTTCGAGACCTCAAATTCTAAACTTGAGGTCTCGAAATCAAATTCATGGAAAATTACTTCTTTCTCGAGAACTATGTCACTTCAGAGGGAGCCGTTTCTCACAATGTTTTATACTATCAACCTCTCTCCATTACTTGTTACCAAGTGAGGTTTTATGCCGATAATTATTGTGACTAATTACCAATAGTGTCCACTGCCTTTAAGAGTATTAACCTAGAAACGTATCTTCTGTAAGCCTCCGTTCGGTGTCATACTACAGGCTTTCCTGTGTACGATCTCCAGATGTTTTGATCCAATGCCAAGTCGCACCAGGTGATATTAAAAAGGGAGGACATCCTCTTCAAAAACTTCCTTATAATGCAGGTCGAGATGTCCTGGGGCTGATTTTACATAGCACTAAGAGTCATCTTAATAAGTGTTGTCAGTGTTGCCATAGTGATTTGTGAATCCCAGTTAAGATAATAAATCTTAATCTCTTTGTGAAATTGAGCCGAGGACCGACAATTCCACCGTAAAAAGGTCTTTCACCGACTCTCATGAGTCACTGGGCGGGAGTGTCAAATCCCATCGCAGCTGGCACTACAATGTACATCCCTACTGTCTCAATAAAAAATATTTATAAAGGATACAAGCATAAGCTCAGAGGCTGTTTTACATCAGGGTCCTGTTAAAGGCACTGGACACTATTGGTAATTACTCAAAATAATTATCAGCATAAAACCTCACTTGGTAACGAGTAATGGGGAGAGGTTGATGGTATAAAACATTGTGAGAAACGGCTCCCTCTGAAGTGCCATAGTTTTCGAGAAAGAAGTATTTTCCACGAATTTGGTTTTGAGGACCTCAGATTTAGAACTTGATGTCCTAAATCAACCTCTAAAACGCACACACAAGGGTGTTTTTTTCTTTCATTATTATCTCGCAAGTTCGATGACCGATTGCGCTCAAATTTTCACAGGTTTGTTATTTTATGCATATGTTGAGATACACCAAGTGTGAAGGCAAGTCTTTGACAATTACCAATAGTGTCCACTGCCTTTAAAGGCACTGAACACCTTTGGTAATTACTCAAAATAATAGTTACCAAAAAAACTTACTTGGTAACAAGCAATGGAGAGCTGTTGATAGTACAAAACAAAAAGTATCAAAAACCCTTTCAACAAACATGACAAATGACATTTACAGACAAACAGAATAAAATGATATTACCTAGAATCCAGAGCAGTGCAGCCACGTTGTAGGGCCGAGTGAAGCTGAGGTTGTGAGCCGTCCGCTATCGTTAACCGCTTCCCAGGTTAGTAAGGTCACGAAGGTCAGATCAGCCGCTAGATACATGATGAACATCACAATGCTGTAGGCAGGGTGAAAAACATACATTGAATTATTAGTACAGTAATCTTCGGCATGCACAAGGGGGATCTGATTGCACTCTGCGTTAATATCTTTGAATGGCCAGACCATGAAATAATTACGTTTACTTTAAAAGGGTGTGGCAATATAACTCCTCGGTGGCATGGTTGGCTTGTGCTTAAAGCGCTCGCCTCTCACCAAAGTGACTCCGGTTCGATTTCCGGCCAGCCATATGTGAGTTGAGTTGTGCGTTGGTTCTCTGCTGTGCCACAAGGGTTTTCCTAGACTATCCGGTTTTCCTCCACCAGGAAAAAAATCAAGTTGATGTGGCTGGCAGCCAACGGCTCCAAAATACTGCTGCCCGCATTGTGAAACTGTCTAGAAAATCCTAGTGTTCTATCACCCCCATTCTGAAACAACTACACTGGCTCCCTATCTCTCAACGAATCATCTTCAAGCTGATGCTCATTGTCCACAAAGCTCTTAATGGCAAGGCTCCCCACTATATTTCTGAACTGCTTCAAGTTTACACTCCATCAAGGAATATTCGATCAAGTTCTATGCTTCTCCTCATTGAATCCAAGTCTCGACACTCATGGGGTGACAGGTCTTTTTCTTCAGCCGCGCCATGCATCTGGAACTCTCTACCACTTAATCTTCGATCTTGTCTTTGTACTGCAAAATTCAAGTCTCTTCTCAAAACTTATCTTATGTCACAAGTTTTCAATTACTAATTTTGTTGTGTCTGTTTTTCTTTGTGTTGTGTTTTGTTTTTGTTTTGTTTTTGGTTTTACTGCGCCTTGAACACCCAGCAGGGTGGATATGTGCACATTACAAGTCTTATTATTATTATTATAGGCGCCCTTGCATGTCTGCTTCTCGAACACGTTGTAGCCGCATCCTTCGCAATTCAGCTCTTAGCTGCGAGTAAGGATGATCAGCCCTCCCAAATTATTATTATAAATATTACTATTAAACTGTATAAAAGACCCCCAAAAGTCTTTCAGATATAATTGATAATACTTACGGAATTCTGACGAAGGTTTTTATTTTCTGTCTGTCGGAGTAAACATGGAGTACCGCGAGGAAGGGGTAGAGAAGAAAGAGTAGAGCAAAGAGAAAAGTTCGGTAGACGACAGACTTGTCTCTGACGAAGAGAAGTCGTTTGTAGAACTGGCTTATGATGACTTGCTGACAGTTTGGATGAGCGATGAACTGGGCAAGAAATTGAAACATACAAAAAAAAATTACGGAACAATGTACAGAATTGGTTTTAGCTAACAAAACAGTTACTGGCAGTGTAAGCTGGCAGTGTACATGTAAGCACTTTATGTGGTCCATACATAAACTGACAAAACTACACATGGGTACACGTATCAAATTGATAGGCCATATGGGTCACGAGAAAACAGTGAAAAAGCGATTACCCTTTTGCTGCTGACAACACCAGAGTTTTGGTTTGATGAACCAGACCAGTCTGCGACAAAGCACTCACATGCATTCGATATAACAATAATAAAAAAAGAGTGGCTTCTTATTTAGCAGGCATATCCATCACTCAGTCCTGCTGAAGGCGCTTTAACATACATTCATAAATTTACCTATCCATTCTGATTGGTCGAGAGAGCATCACGAGGGGTTGTTTGAACGGATGATATAACACCAGTAAAAAGTGATGAAACATGGGCGTGACACGCGAGCTTGCACCTGTTCTTATAAGACAGTTTCTTCATTCCTATTGGTCGAGAGCAATGGCTAAAAAAGTTGTGCCACATCACGCGATACGCGCACAGCATTCCCTTATAAGGAGTTGTTTACCCGAGGGCGGCTGAGGTCTTTACCATTTCATAGCTGGAGGGGTGTTGTGTTGAAAGAAATCATTTAACAATTAAAATTTGTGCATTTATTTAAAAAAAAAGTGTTGATGTTTTTGACCGAAAAGGTATTTATGAATGGGAATCAAAGTGTGTTGAATCGGTTTTCAACTAGTTTTAAACCCGCCGGGACCTGGGGTTGATTTCACAATGGTAGTCCTAACTTAGGACTAGTCCTAGGCAATGCTTAGAGATAGGACTGGTCCTAAGTTAGGTCCAGTAACTCATCCTAACTTAGGACTGGTCCGAGTAACTCATCCTAACTTAGGACTGGTCCCATCTCTTAGCATTGCCTAGGAATAGTCCTAAGTTAGGACTACCTTTGTGAAATCCACCCCTGGTTCTTTATAATTTACCTCAACGATCGTCTCGGTAAAATTATCAAGAACCAGTCCAAGAAAACCTCTTCACCACACATTGATTCCCTTAGTATTTCCAGCAAGGTGGACTATGTTAGAATTACAAGACCTACTCCTTTAACATAGCACCATGTAATGGTTTACAAAATGCAGCGACGCAATATGCTGCCAATCAAATCAAGAACAACGGGGGCGAACTACTTATCTTTTCAATACTAGTGCACTTGGTTCTTTTATGTGCATTAAACAACACACAGGACCAATGGCTTTTGTCCCATCCAAAGGACAAAGCAATAATGGTTACATAAGTGTCTTGCTCAGGGACACAAGATCGTTGAGGTAAACTACTAGGACTTGAACCCACACTCTTCTGATCAGAAACCCCAGAGCTTGATGAGGAGACCAGTGCTCTTAAAGAGAAGGTAAACAATTGGTAATTGTCAAAGACCAGTCTTCTCACTTGGTGTATCCCAAAATAAGCATAAAATAACAAATTGGTAGAGAAAATTATGAGAGAAAAAACACCCTTGTAAGACGAATTTGTGTGCTTTCAGAAGGAAATAAAAAAAAGGCTTCTGGCTAGAAGTCTTTTTTATGATTTTCGTGAGAAATTGTCTCTTTCTCAAAATCTATGCTACTTCAGAGGGAGTCGTTTTGCACAAAGTTTTAATACTATCAACAACTCTCAAATGCTCGTTATAACATAAGTCAGTGTTTAAGTTAATATTTGTTTGGAGTAATTACCAAACGTGTACCATCCCTTTAACCGCTAGGCCACGACATGGATGAGCTTGAGTCCAGTGAGCTTGTCCACTCTGCGACAGAGCATTCACATGATCCCGATGTAGACCTTTTTAATGCAACGTCAAAGCCCAAGTTTTTTGCCCAACGAGGTTGGGAAAGCCATGCGTGCAAATCAAAAACAGATGGCCACAGTTTGTAGTTCTAAATGATACACAAATATTCCAAAATATGTTTTGAATTTGTTGGAAACAAATCATAATAGAGATACTTCAGCAAACGAATGACCGACAATAATAAAGTTGTTTTAACACGAGTGCTTTGCTAACAACCGGCTGGCCATTATCAACAGTATAAAGGGATGTTTACTTCCTTACCTTTTGCAATCCCAGATCGAGGGCGCGTGATATCTTAAGTAGAGGTGAATGTGAAGTCTCTTCACTACTCATTGGGTTGTCTTCATCAGGGTGGGACAGGACCGTCATAATCAGCAAACGTAACAAAATAATCACTCAATGTTATTATTATTATTATTTTTTTGCACACATTTATTTCCATGCTGCCCTACACGTACACTTACACATTTTACAAAGTTTAATCATTATATTCAAATTATGAGTAGTTTACAGTATTACGTAGTATCTTATGATATGAAAGTTTACAATGATTTAGATAGTACTATATATTAGGAAGCTTATAAGCATGCTTAAAGTAGGACAACAACTAGGTTAGGGTGAGGCAGAGGCTTTTGTGCCTTAACTTATTCAATTCAATTCAATTCAATACACGTTTATTTCATACTCTTGTTGAGAACAAAAAACAATTGTGAGAATTAGACAGTACATAGAAATTTAACAAATCTAAAGTGTATTAAATTAAATACAGAAAAACAATATAAACTAAAAGCAAATAATAAATTAATAACTAGGAATTAACTATGTACAATACAGGAGCGAGAGCATGAGGCTGTTAGTTAAGCCGTGGCTTATAGACAACAGCCTTTATACAGACAAGAAAACAAACAAACAAACAAACAAACAAACAAACAAACAAATAAACATCGAAGAAGAAACAAGGGCAAGACAATTACACAATGACAATACAAAATGCTGACGACAAAAACACAAAGAGTGTTAAACCAGGCTAACTGAAGACGACAAAAGAAAATAAATAAGTGGAGAGAAAAGCTATGTTACATAGTGGGAGAGGAGGACTCTTTTGTAGAAGATCTTAAATCGACCCACGGACGGCATTGTTCTTAAATTGCTAGAGATAGCATTCCAAAGACGTGGACCAGTGAATCGAAGGGTGTTGCTAGAGTGACAGACAAACAACATAAAATACTACACAGAAGACAGAAAACACAAGACAGACTAGACAAACAGAATACACAACAGAGGCTAATATATGATGGTGAGTATGTTAACAATAAACTTCAAACCTACGAATAAGCATCAAGAAGTTGTTTTTTTAATTTTCTTGTGACGGCAGGAAGATAATATCATTGATATTTCAGTTTTAAACAATGGGATTTGTGGCAATTAATGCATGGTGAGTAAAAAAGTATATTTGGTTTGCAGTAGCACCATGTCAGGTAAAGTTTGTTCTTAGAGAACTGTCTTTCTTTATTCTACTACCGCAGCGTTCTTGTCTTCGGGAGACTTCTCCGTTCTGGAAAGAACTGTCCTGCTTTTTAACTACTACCCGGGCAGAAGGAAAAGAAAATTGGCTCGGACTATACTACTTTAGCTTTATAGGATCATAATTAACTGCACTACTGCGGAGTGAGTTCTTAAATTGGTATCAACAGTACTGTGATTGGTCAAATGGGTGAACCCGCAGTTTGATTGACAGGCTGGATCGCTTCATTGGTCTCAACAGTTCGACTAGCTTGCTCTAGTCATCGTCTAAGGACAAACTCTACCTGGTAAGTAGATACAATCATGGTGTTCCCGCAAACCAAATATATAAGAATAAATTAATTGAAACATTTTGATTAAATGCACTAGACACTATTGGTAATTACTTGAACCAATTGTTAGCATAAATCTCACAAATCCGGTTAAGAGCACCGGATTCAAGCACTGGTGTTTGATCAGCAGGGTGTGGGTTCGGATCCCGGTCGTGACACTAGCTACATAAAATTTGGGTGGTAGTGCTTTCTGCTCTACCGGCCAGGCTTAAAATTGATGATACCCAAGCCTACTTGCGTATGGACTGTGAAAGGGGTAACCCTGTTTCAGCCCTAGGAGTATAGGTGGCACAGCCTCTGGAAAATATAATTGAAGTGGCCTTCAGGCCTTGTGTGTCAAGCAACTTGCATGCATTAAAAAAAAAAAACATTGTGGGAAACATCTTTCAAACCATGCAATTGATGACAAACAGTTTCAAACGCTTTTCATAGACCAACTCGACCGATCCAAGGCAATGTGTTCCTTTAACGAAATGTAGGGCAACTTAAATAAGCACCTACCTCTTCCCTTGGGCCTATGAGTGACCAGAAGAGAGGCCTATTTCCCTCGGCTTTCAGCCTCAGGAAATAGGTCCCTCTTCTGGTCATTCAAAGTCCCTCGGGGGAATAGACATACACTAGTTACCTCATTGCCAGTCATGATGTGTATATTAGTCATGTAATGAGTATTAAATACACTGGACACTATTGGTTATTGTCAAAGACCAGTCTTCTCACTTGATCTCAACATGCACAAAGTAATAAACCTCTGAAAACTTTAACTCAATTGGTTGTCAAAGTTGTGAGATAATAATGTTTGGATTGTAAGCAAACAACAGCTAAATACCAGTAACAAGCAGTATGCAACAAATGGAAACTTTGTTGGTAATCCTGTTTTTTTTTATCAATGAAGAAATTTCATGGGAAGCAAATTTGTGTGCTTAGCAGGTAGCTTAATTTGGCCCAGGGGACTGAAGAGTTGATAGGAGATCAGAGATTTCATTATAAAGCCGACAGCTTTGTACATGTAGGGCCCTGACTCTAACCCTAAGCACTACAGTTGGTTGGTCTAGATTGGTGTTCACCCTACTCCCTACATGGACAAGGTCCGTCCATTTACTTTTGTCATAACTGAACACACAAACTGAAAGCAGCCCCAGCTCAGTTGTACCAGGGGACGATTTCGTCCAGCACTTTTGTATAGACGATGTGACCTATGCTTCATTCAAACCGCCCTCTGTTGACAAAGCACTGGTCTTGTCATATTTCGCTGGGCACGCGTAGTCATGTTAAGATTGCGTTATACTTTCTAGCTGGCTGTCAAAACACAAAGGTTTTGCCCGGCGGTACGCGCGCGAATCACGATATGGTTTTCGAGTGACATCAGAGGTCACATCGTCTACATGTATACATGTAGCAATCAATTTAGACTGCACTTATTTTGTGCACACTGAATGCAAACATTGAGTAGCAAATCCTGTTTTTGGAGAAGCAACATGCTGTGAAGCATTTTGCTCAGCTATAAAAGGGAAATCGTTCCCTGCATACCTTCTACAACACTGCACAGTCATTTACTCACCCAGATTTCCATTTGCTATCGCTATCTATGCTTGGCACTGTTCTCTAGACTGTCCTTGATGCCCTTGACGTCTCCAGTTCGGGCGGCTAAGAAATACCTTTCCCGGGCAACCACTGGTGGCAATGTCTCCTCCATGATGTCTTGTATCTGTGAATAACAAATGACAAAACATAGTCGTCCTGAATTTAATACTTCTCAAACATGACAAAAGCGGTGGACAGGGCTGTACATGTAGCTAGACCAGTTTGAGTTGGGCCATTTTTGCTGAAGTGCAAGCTTCAGGTTTGATGCCAGTTTCAAATTTAATTTTGTTACAGGGCCATGCAACAAATTGAATGGCCTTTTGACCCCGTTTTTTCTCTGCGACATTTGATACTTCTTATCATTAGTTGTATCTCAGATCATCAATAATTTGTGGACAATTATTTGAAATATGTACTGTGCGGCACATTTTTTGTGCTCAGAATGACGGGCTAAAGTTGTGAGTCCTCGGCAGTCTCGCCCAACACCGCCCACCGTGGCTACCACTGGCGCTGGATGATATCACAATAATACCGCAATAAAATGATATTGCCAAAGGCCTTGATTTCCACAGAGGCCTTGGATGCCATTTCCTCTGTTGCCCCTGGTCCTGGCCTGGATGCACTTTTAAAAGTTTTGATGGAATTTGAGATATCCCTGTTTTTAAAAATTAGTGAAAAAGTGGTGGCGCCATCTGGATAGTTATCCCTGACAGCACCTAGCCCGTAAATATACTCACTGCATATTTTTTTTTTATAGACGTCTGTCAGCAAGTTTGTTATAAAAGAACACACTGCTTTAGATCGGTCGAGTTGGTCTTTGAAATCGTTTCCATTTGTTATAAAATGCATCATTAGAAAGGTGTTTTAAAAGTAGAATACAATGATCCACACACATTTGCCTCGAAATTGCATGGTTTTCCTTTTACCTTGTCGACAAACACGGTCGGCCATTTATGGGAGTCAGATTTTTGACTCCCATAAAACCTTGCAAACTAACATGGTGGCCATTTATGGGAGTCAAAAATCTGACTCCCATAAATGGCCGACCGTGTTTGTCGACGAGGTAAAAGGAAAACCATGCAATTTCGAGTGATGCTTGTGTGGATCATTATATTCTACTTTTAAAGCCATTGGACCCTTTCGGTAAACAGTGATGTCCAAGGCCCACACTTTGTGTACCACAACTTATATATAAAATAACAAACCTGTGAAAATTTAGGCTCAATCGGTCATCGGAGTCGGGAGAAAACAACGGAAAATCCCACCCTTGTTTCCGCGCTTTTCGCCGTGTCATGACATGTGTTTAAAATAAATCCGTTATTCTCGTTAACGAGAATTTATATTGTTTTGCTGTTTTCTCAAAAAGTAAAGCATTTCATGGAATAATATTTCAAGAGAAGTCTTTCACCATTGCCTTCTGTAAACCCTGTAAGTTATTTGTAAATCTGTGAACTTTTATTTTTTTTTTCTGAACCGAAAGGGTCCAATGGCTTAAAAATAGCTTTCTAATCATAAAGCATTTTATAACAAATGAATACAAACGCTTTTCAAAGACCAACTTGACCGATCCAAGGCAACGCGTTCCTTTAAAGAAGTTCAATGAAAAAGTGCATGTACAAAAATGACACTGACAGTGCTATACATGGTGTCATGGGTTTCTGATAGTGATAGTATAACACTACAGGAAAATTGTTTACAATCAAAAACTAATTAATAAAATGATTTTTTTTTTTTAACAAGAAACTTGTACTCTATCATGTGTTTAAATCTTAGAAAGAAGTGTTGGGTCTTTACTGAGCTGAGGAGAGTATGTTTTGCAACAAACAACTACAACTTTACAAGTACAACTGATAAAAAACACCAAACTTACTACACTGCTGCAAGGTGGAGCTCTGTAGCACTATAGCGCAGCTCTGAGGGGGGAGGCCGAGCTTGTGGGTTTGTGCGTCAACTTCTACTCCTACCCTAGAGTCTTAGGTTTCAGGTCACCCCATCATGTCCATGGGCTTTGTCGTGACACTGATCAGCTGACACAGTGACACTCATTTCTACCGCCATGGTCACAGTAACAGTGGTCTAGTAGTAGGTGGTGTCCAGTGACAGAAAACATTCATGTCAACAAACACATACACACAGCATGGCACACTGTATGTACGCTGTGAAAGTCCAACATCCTTGCTCGCTCTTTTACAATCAGCCCCAAAAGCTCTCGCATCTCAGTTTCCTGATGAAGTGTCCACCCCAAAAGCACCTCAGTATTCTCTCTGTACTATTTTAAATGTCAATTCGAATACTTTACCGCTTCCACAACATGTTATAGGAAGAGTGCAGAATGAAGAAAGAGGACACTTAAAAGTTGGTTCGTGCGTGTTCGTCTGCAAATCTCTTGATGGATTGTAAATACCGCCCTCTATTGACTGATTGTTGGAGAGTGCATTGAGAGCTCGCTGCGGCTTAGCAGATAATAACAGGTATCCCTGTTCTGGTATTATAACTTTGTTCTGCTTATAGCTAGACCTACTTTTTGTGTTTACAAGCAGCTCTATGTTATTGATTGGTTGGGGTAAAGTTGATCAGTCAGATCGATTACAATAATTTAATACAATAATAACAATTTGGTCATGATACTATGCGGCTAAAGACCAAACAATTACTCCTAAAAATATCCAACATAATAATTTGTATACCCCATAAGATACATTTGGCCATCATATTTGGATGTAACACTTAATCAATCCAATCATCAGACCTATAACTGTTTCGTGCAGGTTTTAATTAGGCCTATCCTACATCCTTTTTGCTTATTTTACCCTCACTGAATCATAATTCTAAGCTATCCCGTGAAATACGCTTGCCGTAAGCATAGAATTCCCTGCTTCCGTAAGCGCCGATTTTGTGCTTACGGTAAAAGAAACATGAAAATGGGCACAATCTCGTGTCCCACTAGAATTGTATGAAGTCAATTCGGATACTTCAATTTCGTTTTAGGTAAAAAATAAACTTATTAATTTACTCATTTTATTTTAAAAGGTTATAGAATGGCTGATAAGCAAACTGCTCATAGCTATAAACTACACGATGTAGGCCTACGTGCGTACGTGCTAAAATAATATCGTTCTGTGGCCTCACGTTTGACCTTACTACTACAAGTACGTGAGACGAACTTGGATAACATGATTCGGTTCCAAAGGATAAAAGTTTGTTTTCGCCATTATGTCCATCGAACCATAAGTTTTAAAACAAATAACGTTATTTTTAACAACAAATCTGAGTAACAGACAGCACACAAGAAAACCACAAGTTCAGTACTAAAAGTGCAGCCATCAGCCCTTGAAGTTACAGTTATTCTGTTTCCAAGCGCTCATGATGATCAAAAGGATAAAGGTATGTTGTCCCCCAAACCACCCACTTATATCCAACGAACCATGAATCTACGAGCAATCAAAATATTCAAAAGAATATCCATACATAGATTTGTCTCATGCATAAAATGATGTCCCAGCTTTGGGACTTTGTGTGTGTTTTGCTAGTTTCCTCGCTCCCGACAAAAGTGACTACAAAACGTCTTAATGGATAGCAATGGTATTATTTCGACATGTTTCTTTAGCAAGAGTTGTTGGCCCATTTTTTCTAGTATTGGAATGTCGACATCCCGAGATAAATTATCATATAAAGACGACACCATAATTTTAGAAAGTCGACATCCCGAGATCAAATTAATTATCACAGAAAACGCCATCCTAATTTTAGGATGTCGACATCCCAACATAATTTTCTCGGTTTGTCGACTTCTTTGCGTTTATAGGATGTCGTCATCTGGATATATTTTTTGGGTCAGGATCTCAACATGTCGGATGGCACTTCCCAGAGCTCCGTAATACGTCTATACACAACAACATTTTTAAAGACACTGGACACTATTGGTAAATTGTCAAAGACCAGTCTTCTCACTTGGTGTATCTCAACATACGCATAAAATAACAAACCTGTGAAAATTTGAGTTTGATTGGTCGTCTTAGTTGCGAGATAACTATGAAAGAAAAGAAAAAACACCCTTGTCACGCGAAGTTGTGTGCTTTCAGATGCTTGATTTCGAGACCTCAAATTTTAAATCTGAGGTCTCTAAATCAAATTCGTAGAAAATTAATTCTTTCTCGAAAACTATGTCACTATTTATTGTGATTCATTTTTAGGTCAATGATTGCTGTTGCGGGTACGACTTCCTTCATAATAAAATATAAGTTGACACTCTTGGTTTGTTACAGGTTTTTCATGTCTATTTGAGCAAATATTGGTTCTGGCATGATACTCTAAAGAGGCAACGAAGGCAATTGCCTCCATGCCCCCTGGTCATTGCCCTGGTGCCCTCGAGATGCTCCGATAGAAACTTTCTCATACGGTGCCCTTTACCAAGGCGATTATGCATTGTGCCCTTGCCCTTTCAAAAACAAAGCATGTTCTATCTTTAAGACACTGACACTATTGGTATTTTGTCAAAGACTAGTCTTCTCACTTGGTGTATCTCATCATATGCATAAAATAACAAACCTGTGAAAATTTGAGCCCAATCAGTCGTCGAAGTTGCGAGATCTATGCAAAAAAACACACCCTGTGTCACACCAAGTTGTGTGCTTTTAGATGCTTGATTTCGAGACCTAAAAATTTAAAATCTGAGGTCTCGAAATCAAATTTGTGGACAATACTTCTTTCTCGAAACCTACGTCACTTCAGAGAGAGCCCTTTCTCACAATGTTTTATAATATCAACCTCTCCCCATTACTAGTCACCAAGTAAGTTTTACGCTCATAATTATTTTGAGTAATTACCAATAGTGTCCACTGCCTTTAAAACATATTTTGTTACCAGATTATATCTTGTATCCCTTTGTCTTGTTTGATAGTTTTTAAAGGCAGTGGACACTATTGGTAATTACCAAAGACTAGCCTTCACAGTTGGTGTATCTCAACATATGCATAAAATTACAAACCTGTGAAAATTTGAGCTCAATCGGTCATCGAACTTGCGATATAATAATGAAAGAAAAAAACACCATTGTCACACGAAGTTGTGTGCGTTCAGATGATTGATTTCGAGACATGGTTGATTTCGAGACCTCAATTTCTAAACTTGAGGTCTCGAAATCAAATTCGTGGAAAATTACTTCTTTCTCGAAAACTGTTCCACTGCAGAGTGAGCCGTTTCTCACAATATTTTATACTATCAACATCTTACTTGGTGTAACCCAACTTTCATAATAACAAATATTATACGAACATTTTTTCTTTAATAATTTGTCGTCAAATCTGCAAGACAATAAAACAAAAACACTTTTGTTGCACAAAGTTTGCGTGCTTTAATAATTCATAAAGAACGCTTCAGGCCTGAAGCCTTTTAATTTTTAATGAGAAGTTACATCTTTTCAAAACAACTTTTACGTTATTTCAATGTTTATACTGCTCTCCATTGCTCGTAAACCAAGTCAGTTTTTAAGCTAACAATTATTTTGAGAAATTACCAATAGTCAATATTTGTATACTATTCTCCTATTGTAGTTCTAAGAGAGTACACATTTCACTCTCTTGACCAAATGGTGTAAGTTTTGCTCATTTGAAAATGAAAGTCAATCTATGTCACTCATTTTGATTAAAATTTGAGCGTACTTCAGGCTAAATCGAGATAAAAGTACTTGTCTTTTACTCTATATACAAAAGAGCTGCCATATTATGGCTCTTTGCAAGAGTGGTATGGCGGACCGACGAGTTGTTTTTTTAAGAGTAAAGACTGACAAATTACGGACATTAATGTTCAGCTGTGAGGGACCTAGAAGAGGCCAAGCATTCTTTTAAAGTAAGATTTACAAAATACCTTCACATTAATGGTTTTTTGCTTTGGTAAAGGGAAAACGTTCTGTATCCTGTCATTTCTTTTCAATCATTGTAAAAGGAATTTGAGGATGAAAAGTGCTGGCGGGATACGGAAACTTTTTAAATGGGTCTTTACAGTTTGGTTATGACAATAACGGCAACACAAATTACTATCTTGTGAAAAAAATACAGTTGTATTAGCAAGTATAATTAAGAGTGCGGGAAAGTATTGCATTTTTTTCATAACCTAAATGGGGGAGGGGGGCTAACCATCCTTATTCGCAGCTAAGAGCTGAATTGCGAAGGACGCGGCTAGAACGTGTTCGAGAGGCAGGCATGCAAGGGCGCCTTTGGCTGCCAGCCACATCAACCCATTATGACCACGGAGCACAGCCAAGATCGAAATTGTTTGGGTTTTTTCCCCGAGGGAGGAAAATCGGATGGTCTGGAAAACCCTTGTGGCACAGCAGAGAGCCAACGCACAACTCAACTCACATATGGCCCTGCAGCCGATTTCACGAACCTTTACGCAACTGCGTAAGTCCACTTGCGCAACGTTTAAGGCGCAACTTACGCCATAAACGTTGCGCAAGTGGACTTACGCAGTTGCGTAAAGTTTCGTGAAATCGGCCCCTAGCCAGGTATCGAACCGGGTTGTCCTTGGTGAGAGGCGAGCGCTTTACGCACAAACAAGCTAACCATGCCACTTGAACCTACACATTTGAAGACGTTTTCTTTTGTTCACACATTGGCACAATTTCAAGGAGCCTCTAAAAGCACAACAGCAGCTAAGCACAACAAAATCATGCTTACCCGAATAAGGTTACGGGCCAAAATACCATGTCATATTATGTTCAATTTGTGGCTGGTATCCGCCTTATTGTTGCTTAGAACAACTTCAACGACCAATCATGCTTACCCGAATAAGGTTACGGGCCAAAATACCATGTCATATTATGTTCAATTTGTGGCTGGTATCCGCCTTATTGTTGCTTAGAACAACTTCAACGACCAATCATGCTTACCCGAATAAGGTTACGGGCCAAAATACCATGTCATATTATGTTCAATTTGTGGCTGGTATCCGCCTTATTGTTGCTTAGAACAACTTCAACGACCAATTGAGCCCAATTGAGCTCAAATTTTCATAGGTTTGTTATTGTATGCATATGTTTAGAGAAGACTGGTCTTTGTCAATTACCAAATGTGTACAGTGTCTTTAAACAATATTGAATTATGAATGGTCGGGCCTTTCTTGTACTTATACACATGTAAAAACAGTGGGCCCTTGCTTATTAGAATAGAAATAATGCATTAAAACAGCAGCTTGCTGGCAGCTTGGCATGATACCCATGCTTTGTTAAACATTATCGCGGCTCATGTGATCAAATTACAGGCAGAAAACGTTTCTAAAAATCGATAATCTAAAATGTCATCGATTCGAGGGGAAATAAAGGGGAAATCCCCTTATACATCAACAGTCGGTGTACAGCTATATGGAACAGTCCAACCATTATTATAACAACATCAGATCACAATTATCAACATAACTTTTTATCTGCAATGAACACCCTGGTTATCACAATGAAGCCCGACCTTGATTGTGAAGAGTCACAGACTTTGAGCCCTTAGTTCTGATAAGAGCTGCGTTGAACTACCACTATCCCTATACCTACTGGGCCCAATTTCATGGCTCTGCTTACCACCGAATTCTGCGCTTACGATCGCGATTCCCCGCCTACGTGCAAGCGACAAATGTCTGCGCTAGCCTTGTAAGCGTAGAATGCCGGGCTAGTAACGTGAAGTACGCGCAGAAGCCTGAATTCGCTGCTAACCCGTGAAATACGCCTTTCGCAAGCACATAATTCCCTGCTTCCGTAAGCGCCGATTCTGTGCTTACGGTAAGCAGAGCCATGAAATTGGGCCCTGGTGTTGACAACAGAATAGTAGATATAAATTCTGAAATTTAATTTAATCAATTCCCCTTCGAGTTTGGCAGAACACTCACACATCGACATGCTTGAGTCATTGGTATAGATGACGATTTTCCCACCATTCACATTGCACCAGCACAAGGATCTGTTTGAGAAGATTAAGGAAAATCTTAGATACGCAAATTCAAATTTGTGACTGGCTGTTCCACACAATTTATCAGACGGATCAGACGGTCGTTTGGTCAGAAATTCCACGCGGCCTGATTTGGCTTGAGGCTTTGTTAATTGGCGTAATGTGGGCACAATGAAAACACACAAGTTCGGTGGTCTTGTGGTAAGACATCTGCTCTAGCAATTCAAATGCTGTGGGTTCCAATCATACTCGAATCTTTTGTTTTCTTTTTGTTAAATCTATGTTTGATTTTTTTATTTTTTTTATTTTACGAAAGATGATCAAACAGTGCTTAAAAAACATAGGGTTAGAAATAAAAGTATGGTAAAAGTCTTGATAACAATTGAGTTTGTAAACCATAATGAAGCCACGAGTTTTCAAATTCCTCATGTCTCTTTCAACCTGCATATCTTTCGTAAGATTAATGTATCCAATCTGCCACTTTGAGACGCAAGCGAAACGTAACTCCAAGATCACCTTCATAGTTCTTTGCTTCGCAAATGAGGTCTTTACCATTGTAACTTGGGTCTGGTTTCAGTGTGGCTTTACTTGTACTCGTTGTCAAGCCAGTGCCCGAGTCAACAACATGATTTTCTGTAATGTCTGATGACAACTGGTTACCACCAACTGTCCAGGTGAATGTTGCTTGTGGGTTGATGCCTGAAACTTCGCACTGGAATATGTGACTGGCCACACCAAGGCTTAGCACTACTTCACTGCCATCAGAAAATGAATCTGATGGGCTTCCATTTAACATGACTATGGTGGTTGCTGGGACTGAAAATACAATATGCACAAAATAAAGAAACCAAGTTTCTACATGTATGTACAAATCACAGCATGATAAACAACGGTTTGCTTTGTGTATAAAATGACTTTTTGTGTGTACCATAATTACACTGATGAAACGAGTGCATAAAACTGCTCTTATGTTAGAAGATGATTATATAAATTCCATACGTTGGGTAAACGAGGGATAGATTTGTTTTTAATGTGGATATCTTAGAATATTAATTGTACAAATAAATAAGTAGCGTATAATGGATCGACAATTCTTCTCCGATTTCTGGATGTCGCATTTATCGCGTATCATTGCCAATTTCTGGATCGTTCGTTATTGCTGCCACTGGACTTGCATATCAATCCAGAAGAGATCAAATCAATGTGTTACATACTATACATGGATGTCATATTAATGTTTATAACACCCCTTCCAAGTATTCTGCCTGCTCATTGGTTTAGAGCGCGTCACATGACATGTCTTAGTTTTGCTAGACGACGGCCGTGTGATAGTGCGTCGGTTTGCCATGCGCTAGTCCGAAGACTAGCACACAGCGTGCAGTACCCAGACGTCCGTTGCGTGTACGAGAATGATAAATTAATAGTCTGTAAACCATTTCGGATTGCACGACACTACATGCAGCACAGTAAAAGTGTTTGCAATCTGTATTCGCGTCGTCCGTGGATTGTAGCATTCAGGTCAGTAACTTAATATAATAGTACAGTAGTTAGAAATGTTTGGGGTGTTATAAAACAAATATTGACTGCTTTTACTCGTGCAATGGTTAAAAACTATGACTCCCTCGGTGATCCCCGTAGCGTTCTATTTTTCCTCGCTTCGCCTCGGGAAAATAGACGCTCCGGGATCACCTCGGGAGTCATAGTTTAACCATAGCACTCGAGGCAGTCAATATTGTATAATAGTATGTGTTATAAGTGAATGTACAAGTGTACAATGGATTTGCCGTGTACAAAAAAAAGTATTTATTAATTTTCAATCGATTTTTCATGATAAACTTCATTGCCTCAGTTTTATTGTTCAATAATGACATAATAATTATATGTTTACAAAACTGTATCACAGTAAATGTACAGAGTGAAATTACTCACCGACCACTATTAAAGATGCACTGTCTTGACCATTCCTCCTATCGGCACCTTTTCCAAAAGTCACCTGGCAGCTGAAGGTTGCTTTATTTTTAGTCATATCCAAAGAAGAAATGGTGAAATAACTCTCACTACTGGTACTCGTTATAGCACAGACACCTGAGGATACGCAATAGTTAAAGTATGTTGGATCTACTGCACCATTGAAGAAGTCTGCCACTAAGACTCCATCTGTTCTCCACTCCAGATTGGAAAAGGTGTACGTTGCATCATCAATACTGAATTCACACGTCAATGTTGCCGAATCTGTTGCAGGATCACTGTAGTACTGTGGTTCCATGCTCACTGTCACTGTTTGACCTAACGAAACTAGCATTGAAAAATAATGAAGGATAAGACCAATATTAAAAAAGATTAAGCATATGTAATGATACAAAATACAGAAGACTTTCTTCCTGTGTGTAAGAGAACACATACAAGTAAAGGAATAACAACAGTAGACAACAAGAACTAAACAAAGTACAAATTTGCAGAATTTACACAAACAATAAAATAGTGAGTGCGTGTAAAAGGTACAACAAATAGAAAGTAAAGCAAATTGACACAAATCCACTTTTAAAAAGCTTAATTTTACAAATTTTTTGGTCTTTTAGACATAGTTGTTGGACCTGAGTGATTTTTGAGTTAAGTTTATAGGGTAGCCAAAGATCACAAATAATCTTGATCTTAATGAGCCGAGTCGTGATCTTCCGTAATCCATAAAATATACATGTATATGAATGATTCAAACAATTGTGTTTTCTTACATGGTCCCTAATTATGACTTTACTTTTTTTTACCATGCAAGATGGCAACAGCGTTAAAAACTGTTCGGTCGAATGCAGTCAATTACATGCATACATATCAGCCTTTAAATGAGACGCCTGTGCGGTACCATAATGTAGCCCGAGCCCGAAATGTAGCCAGACCTAAATGTAGCCCCAAACATGTACCTACATGTAGCCCGGACCTAAATGTAGCCCCAAACATGTACCTAGATGTAGCCCGGACCTAAATGTAGCCCCAAACATGTACCTAAATGTAGCCCGGACCTAAATGTAGCCCCAAACATGTACCTAAATGTACCCCAAACATGTACCTACATGTAGCCCGGACCTAAATGTAGCCCCAAACATGTACCTAGATGTAGCCCGGACCTAAATGTAGCCCTGAACATGTACCTAAATGTAGCCCGGACCTAAATGTAGCCCCAAACATGTACCTAAATGTAGCCCGGACCAAAATGTAGCCCCAAACATGTACCTAAAAGACGCCCTTTCCCCAAGTCTCGATGTTTCTAACAGTATGGTCATGGTAACCTCGTCTTAAAGAAACTGGACACTACTGGTAGTTGTCAAAGACCAGTCTTCTCACTTGGTCTCAACATATGCATATAATAAACCTGTGAAAATTTGAGCTCTTGGTCGTCCAAGTTGCGAGATGATAAGGAAAGACAAAACACCCTTTTCACACGAAGTTGTGTGCTTTCAGATGCTTCATTTCGAGACCTCAAATTCTAATTTTGAGGTCTCGAAATCAAATCGTGGAAAATTACTTCTTTCTCGAAAACTACGCTACTTAAGAGGGGGCTGTTTCTCACAATGTGTTATACTGATGTCACGGGTGCGATGCGAACCCCCGTTTATTTTTATGTTACGTATTCATTTGATTTAACTTGCATGGCTAGCGCCCTCTGCTCCCAATTACTTGTTACCAAGTAATGTTTTATGCTAATTATTAATTTGAGTAATTACCAATAGTGTCCACTGCCTTTAAAGAGAATTACACTGTTACAAAGATTTTAATGACAGCTATCTGCCAATGTTTTTTTTTGAGAAATGATAATAATTTAATTAATTTTACACCAAAATGTTACAAAATAATTTTGTTAAAAATTGCCGTTATAAATACAATACCATGAATTTTCTGGGTAAAAAAAAATGTGCAAGAACTTCTTCCAATAAAGGTTCACGAAAAAAGACATCTCAGTAAATTTGCTGCTTAAACTTACAAGAAAAATCCAACTGTTTAGAAAATTTCAAGCGTAATAATATTTAATAAGCCTCAATCACACTCACTGAAGATGAATTTGTTTAGAAACAAAAACCTGAAAGTTCAAAACATACTTTTTAGTAAAGCAACAACAGTACAGTATAGATTATACATTAACATTTTCCTACATCTTCATTCACAGTGTCTACAGATTCTTGCATGGTCAATAACCTGATCTAGGATATCAAAAACCTAAAAAATATTTAAAAACCCTTACTTACACTCAGTGGAGATTAAGTGTGTTAAAACAAACAAATGAAGCCCAAATCATACCTTTTAGTACAGCCAAAAACAATGCAGTATACAGGCACAACATCGTCGTTCTTCGGTGAAATTGTGACATTGCCTTTGAAGTCGTTGCTACGCAGAATAAAGCACAGACTCAGAAGTTACTTTTCCGACTCTGTTTCTCTTAGTCCAGAGATTAAGATGTGTAACTGTAACCACAGAATCTGAATTACAACCCACGATCACGAATGGGTTGACAAAGTGGAGCTAGTAGCGTGTCGGGGCCGAGCGGTCTTAAACCAGTGGCAGCTGATTCATCGCAATGTGGGGTAGGCCTACGATATCCCGGTGTTGAAGGAAATTTTGTCCTGTGAACAAAATACTTCCGATAGCGCCCTCTGTTGAAACATACTCCTTCATCCCGCGTCATGTTCCCATTTAGTATGCAGGACATCAGAATCTCCTGCGGACAGATTTTGGCGCAGCCTTCTGGCAAAGCTGGCCCCGCCTGCTAAATCGTCACAGCAATGAAATTATTACAAAAAAGTTAGTCCTCGAAATGGGCTTTCCGTTGGTATGGCACTTGTTCAGATCGAGCGTATTTCTAGGGGTGATATGACCTGGTTTAAAGGCAGTGGACACTATTGGTAATTGTCAAAGACTAACCTTCACAGTTGGCGTATCTCAACACATGCATAAAATAACAAACCTGTGAAAATTTGAGCTCAATCGGTCATCAAAGTTGCGAGATAATAATGAAAGAAGAAAACACCCTTGTCACACGAAGTTGTGTGCGTTTAGA
>NC_047078.1:10488881-10520789 GCF_902459465.1 Asterias rubens
AGTCCCTCGGGGGAATAGACGTACACTAGTTACCTCATTGCCAGTCAATATGCGTATAATAACGCACGCTGTATGCAGATGTCGAAAGTGCATGCTGACACATTACCTCTGACCAATCTCAAAGAAAGCTTATGTGGCAGCACGTTCAGCCAATTAAATAATTGAAGTAATTGGACCTGTAAGACCAGTGCATGTGGTTATACTTGCGAATAAAGACAGGGGACCAATCTAATTGTCGCTCTTTCTTTCATTGGGGGCGCTGTTTTGGCGTTAGACGTCACATGCAAGAGGTCTATGTATACATCTTAGAAAGCTCACCTCCGCAAAGTGTTGGGACTCCTCGTAAATGAACGCCACTCGACGCCAGCCCATCTTCTTAAGCACTTTCACTTGTGCTGTATACACTTGTGCTGCGGTGTGGATTGCTCGTACGGTGTATGGATACACAGACCTGTCCTCTAACTTCTGTGACGAAGTTAAACCAACCTCCAGGAAAAACAACAGTAACACGATTTTTCGAACGAGGTTTATTTAGGGAACTAGTTGAAGTGTCGTTGCCTTGCGGTTGAAAGCACCGATTTCAAACTCTGGTGTCTCTGATCAGTAGAGTGTGGGTTCGAGTTACAGCCGTGTTACTTGTGTCCTTACAAGACCCTTAACCAACCATGCTTCATCCTTCGATGGGACGTTAAGCCGATGGTCCCGTGTGTTGTGTAACGCACGTCAAATAACCAAGTACACTTATCGAAAAGAGAATGGGTTCGCCCCGGTGTTCTTTGCTGTGGCTGCTGAATGCACTTTAACACCTTGTAAACCATAATAAGGTACTATATAATTGGGTCTTTGTAATATTATACTATAAGCGCATCGAGTACTTTGTTTGTAGATACGCTATATAAGACTTCGATATTATTGTCATTCGATATTATTATCATTACTAGTTGATCAAAGCAAAGCAAAGTATAGCATACAATAACAACAAATCGTAGATGAAGATACTTAACAGTGATTGATTTTTCCTTTGGATGCGACAATAAACCCTGGTCCAGGGTTAATCATGTTTGTGATCGATGACGATGACTAGAGCAAGCTAGTCGAAACGTTGAGACCAACACAAGAACTGACTCCGCGGTAGTGCAGTTAATTACGATCATATTATAAGCTAAAGCAGAAGTCACAGCAATTTTTGTTGTATACCTTCCGCCCGGGTAGTAGTTAAAAAGCAGGACAGTTCTTTACAGAAGAAGTCTCCCGAACATCCGATAAATCTACTCCGGGCGGAAGGTATACAACAAAAATGTATCTGGTAACATGGTATTACCGCAAACCAAAAATATATTGATATCTCACCATTCAATGCCTCAAATGCTATATAGATCTATCGTTAATAATTACCTGAACAATATGATATCTAGAGGCAACTTGATTGACCGCGAGAGCATCTACTGCTACGATAGGTCCCCATGCTATAGGTACAGGTGGGCCTGTGTAGGCTAGAGTGTATAGGTGTCGTAAACCCTCCTCTGGGTCTCCAGCCTGTGAAGTTGGAAAGAAATCGGTAGAATCTTAGAATAACATGAGTATCGGCGAGAAGGTAAGGGGAGGGGTCCACTATATAGGGTGCGTTCGATTAGCTTCCCTGGGTTTACCCCGCGGTGCTCAATCGGGTGAGCCCCATACAAGAGCTAAACGAACGATCACTCACCGCTCTCGTGGTGACGTCATGCACCTGGGGCTAGACCCCAAGTTAGCAACTCCACGGGCAGGGCACTGGGGCTGACCCGGGTGAGCCCCTGGAATAACGTCAAAGCTATTCGAAAGCACCGGGGGAAGACCGGGGTCGACCCAGGGAAGCTAAACGAACGCACCCATAGTTTCACCTTTCGCTGATTGCATTCTTTCCATTCCCCGGAAACTCTCTCGCCGAAGTTGAATTTAACCCTCAGCCACTGCAACTTCTTCCTGCGATATTACGCTTTAACCCAGCTCAAGAGTATTTTTGTCCTGAAAAAAAAAATGATTGTAGTCCACACCTAGAAATGGCCTTCTCAGGCCTTGTTGTGTGCCTGGCGAATTGAATAAAAAAAACTTTGTGGTAGTAAACTTTTTAAGCAGTACAAACATCAATGTTAGTTTTGATCCAGATGTTTGTGTAATACAGATATCTCTTCTCCAGTAATTCGTTTTGCGGACAGATATTCATGTTGCGATTTTGGCAACTACCTTAATGCTACTCTCACACTAGGGAAATTATGCTAGCGAATGGGCTTACGAATGGAATTATTTGACAATCGCTCAAACTTCGCAACATTCGCCGTGTTTCGTAAGCGTTGGTGACAATTTCGGAACGTTCACTAGTCATTCTCCACCTCTTTTCGAAGATCACTCAATCAAAATGTGGCGAATATTCTTGCGATTATGAATAAATTCTTGCGAATAAAATGTTAACATTCGCGGTGAATACGCCAAACAATTGCGATTGGATGGTGGATGTCACAGAAAAATGCAAATGCTTGGATGTTATATGAATATTCATTTTCATTGGTCACCCCTCGGTCGTCGCTCGACCTCTCCTTAACAATATATGACGAATGCTTACCAGCGCTTGACCATGCTAGCCAATGCCTTACAAATACGCAACGAACGTTGCGCACGTCGCGACTGAGCTTACCAACAATTTCAAACAAATTAAGCGATTGCTAGCGAATGTTACGATTGCTTGCGAATGCTTACGAAAGGGCTTACAAGCGTTAATAATGCACTTAGGAATGTTACGAATGTCTTACCATCGTTGCCAATGTCTTGCCATTTTCTGACTAGTTTCCGCGATTGCTATTAATACCGGGGCGAATATCGCTCTGGCCACTTGTTCGTTTGACAAACAGCAACACCACATTTGTAAGAAAGGGGACCCGCGAAGGTTACAAACGCCTTACGAGTGCATTTACGAACGTTGCCACAGCTTACGCATGCTTTACAGACGTTAACAATGGCTTACCAATGCTAACGAATGTCGAGGCGAATGACCGTCTTCGCAACATTCGCTGAAATTAACAAACCGGTTTGTAAATTGACTGATACGAACGCTTACGAAGACACGGCGAATGTTGCGAAGTATGCGCGATTGTAAAATATTTTCATTCGTAAGCAAATTCACTCTAATATTATTCGCAACAGTGTGAAACAGCATGGGAAGAGCTTTTTAATTTCAGCGAATGTTGCGAAGACAGTCATTCGCCGTGGATTTTCGTAAGCATTGGTAGCCATTGGTAACGTTGGTAAAGCGCGCGTAAGCGTTGGCAACTTTCGTAAGCTATTGTAAGGCATTGGCAATCATTGGCTAGCATTGTTAAGCGTTCGTAAAAATTCGTAACATATTGGTTCGACAGGTCGAGGGGTGACCGAGGGCGAACGTGAAAATATGTACTATCAATTCGCAAATTTTGGGCGAATTCACCGCGAATTTCAAATATCCATATTCGCAAGAATATTCGCCCAAGTGTGAGAGTAGCATAACACAATTTACGTCACCAACCAATACTAGCCGGCATGCACCCCCAGTCAAAGATAGTATCAACAGAAGAACGCACACATAGGGGTGGATAATCCAGTTGGTATAGCGCCGAGGTCGTTGGTTCAAGTCCCTAGGGCGGATTGCACCAAACGGTCTCGAACCGGTCTATGCGCTATAGCCGTCTAACTTGAGACGCGCGAAGCCAACTTTGGACTGGCTTAAATCTGTCTCTTTTTTTTTTTTTTTTTTTTTTTTTTAAGATGGCGTTGCATTAGTCCGTTAGTTTAGTAGCCGTAGATGATTAATTTTGATGAATAGAGTTCTTCGATTAGACCGTATACATTAAGAAATAGTTTACACCATTATGGTGATGATACATTGTAGTGTAAATTTCTCTACAGTGTCCATTTTTCTCCGCTCAGATCAGACAAAGGCTGGTTGCCTCACATTTTTGTTGTACTTTTTCAAGGTCATCACTAATTGTCGTTACGGCTCGTTTAAAAAATGTTGGCCTGTCATAATTGAAAGCTTTAGTAATGGGCATTAATGTTTATATTGCATTACATTTCGCTGACTTATCTAAAGGCCGAGTCACACTGCAGCAATAAACGAGAACAATAACGATCACGACGCACAGAGAACGCATTGTTATTGATTGAATTGCTCCACGCAGAATTAATACGCAGACGCTCATTCAACCAATATAATGCATTCTCTTTGCGAAGTGATGGTTATCGTTCTCGTTATCGCTGCAGTGGGACCGGGCCTTTAGACCGGATAATTGCAACGGGCCTAATGACTGACCAAGCTAAGACCATTTAAAGACACTGGATACTATTGGTAATTGTCAAAGACCAGTGTTCTCACTTGGTGTATCTCAACATATGCATAAAATAACAAACCTGTGAAAATTTGAGCTCGATTGGTCGTCGGAGTTGCGAGATAACTATGAAAGAAAAGAAGAAAAACACCCTTGTCACACGAAGTTGTGTGTTTTCAGATGCTTGATTCCGAGACCTCAAGTTCTAAACTTGAGGTCTCGAAATCAAATTCGTGGAAAAATACTTCTTTCTCGAAAACTACTTCACCTCAGAGGGAGCCATTTCTCGCAATGTTTTATATTACCAACCTCTCCCCATTGCTCGTTACCAAGTAAGGTTTTATGCTAATAATTATTTTGAATAATTACCAATAGTGTCCACTGCCTTTAAGGCAGATAGCCGGCTGAATGGTCTTTGACCGAAGACCGTTTTATTGCCAGACGGCCCTGCTTGTCTCGTACATTTTCCTCGTCAAACCGAATTCAATATTTAATTAGGAAAATAATATTGAACTTAAAGGCAGTGGACACTATTGGTAGTTGTCAAAGACTAGCCTTCACAGTTAGTGTATCTCAACATATGTATAAAATAACAAACATGTGAAAATTTGAGCTCAATCGGTCATCAAAGTTGCGAGATAATATGAAAGAAGAAAACACCCTTGTCACACGAAGTTGTGTGCGTTTAGATGGTTGATTTCGAGACCTCAAGTTCTAAACTTTAGGTCTCGAAATCAAATTCGTGGAAAGTTACTTCTTTCTCCAAAACTATGGCACTTCAGAGGGAGCTGTTTCTCACAATGTTTTATACCACTAACCTCTCCCCATTAATTGTCACCAAGTAAGGTTTTATGCTAATAATTATTTTGAGTAATTACCAATAGTGTCCACTGCCTTTAATCTGATGTAATTAAGGTAAACACGAATACTTTTTTATTTTTACTTGTTGTTCTGTTCCATTGATGTAAATTAACTGTAATTTTTATCCAATTTAAAATTCTTTACAATAGTTAGTGCGATGGTGTTTTGTGCAGTCTCACCCCTTTCTTTACTTTTTTTTCAACGTCCATTCGCGAGTGCCAAGGGAACGCCTTTGTCACGTAGTGTATAGTTAATTTGTTTGCCCTCAACGTTTTACAAAAAACATTAATTTAATTTAAAATTTGTTCTCATGTCAACTTCAAAAACGCGTGCATTCCTTAGAAAGAGCAAAACCCGAAAATTGCTTTGAAAAACGCGAGTGGCATCTTTATTAAATCAATTTTAAATCAAAATTCATTTAGTGTCAAACTTGTGGTAAATTTGATGCGTGATGTCTGTAAATTCGGAAGCCTAGTTTGAACATTGAAGGAATAATTCATGAAATTTCACAGCGTTTTTAAAAAATTTATTTGTATGCAGAGATTGTGCTGGCATGTGTGTAAAAATAAAACTTATAATGCCTGTAAACGTTGTCTCTTTTGCTTGTCAATGACGCCCGCCTTCATAATAACACACAAAAAGCATAATGCATATAAATGCACCTTTTTTTGCTTTTGGATATCACTACAGCAAACGAAATAAGTTTGGAACTTGGGGCACTCGGCAGTATTTGAAGTATATCATTTCCGTCTTTATATGAAAGTTTTATTGAATTCTGACATGAAACTTCACCAATCGTCAGTAAATACGATCTCCGTTCAGTCTTGTAAAATGGTCGTTTGGCTCTCCGTTACACGCATTGCACGCAGAGCTATATGCCGTGCACACGAACGTGCTGGCAAAATTTCGGCTTGTCCTTTTGTAAGAGGCCCTCTCGTGAAAACGTAATGTTGGATGAAGACGGGGCAAGTGATATGACTTGGCCAGTTTATTCAGCTATCTAGTGATATAAAAACATATGTGGTTGGTCAAAATTTGCCACCGATCAAAGGGAATACATAGCACCCTGTTTTTCGGGGTAGCCAATTTATCCAATTCTGCTTGACGTCAATGTACCTGCGAATGGTGTGTGCACAATTATGTGTGTACAATATACATGCTATATTGATTACTTTGACCTCGAACGCGTACACACACACACCCACGCATGTTTATGGTGCAGACCGAGGACTTCTCTTTTTTCTACCATTATTTGGACATAATTTATTTTTCAGACGTCCCCATTGGTTTTGTACATAAAATTTACCGAAGGAGGACTGTTTCCGGTGTGACTTTTTTCCGGATCCCTTTTGTTAAATTCCTATCAATATTAGACATGCCCACAGTGAGTTGGCTGGGTATTGTGGCAGGGTGATGAGACTTTCGCACGTTTTTTTTTCCATATTATTTATATATTTTTGCAGCATGGCGCGGACTCCGTACTTTTGCCAACACAAGATCCGCGTGAGTTAATTCTATAAAAACCAAAAGTACTGAAACAACTGCGACATCTTTATTTAATTATTTTGTCACCACCAAGTGCATCAAATTTCAGCTAATTTTGTTTGGTGAAATCTATATTGAAGGCACTGGACACGTTTGGTAATAATTGTAAAAGACTATATACTCCTCTCTTGGTGTAAAACAACATTGTGCATCAAAGTAACAAACATGTGAAAACTTTGCCTTAAATGGGCATCGGAGTTGCAATAGAATAATGAAAGACAAAACACCATTGTTGCACAACTTTGTGTGCTATCAGATGCCTATGCATTCAGAAGTGTTTTAATATTTAAGTGAAACTTTACCGCTTTTTACAAACTACCTACTTCAGAGGGAGCCGTTTCTCACAATGTTTTATACTATCAACAGCTCTCCATTACTCGTACCAAGTAAGCTTACATGCTTACAATTATTTTAGTTATTACCAATAGTGTCCAGTGCCTAATAAAGATCTGAAACCTAATTTTATATACTAATGGAAGAATAAATTGAATCTTAGTTTGACTTGGTAAAAAAAAATATAAAAAAATAAAAAATCCATGCGGCCCCCGAAGGGAAACAGGTGGGGAAGCTTAAAAAGTATTGAATTATTAGTTTCACGTATAAGTTTGCCTAGTTAGATTGGTTTGTCCACCCTTTCCGTATGTTTTGTTGTAAAAAACATACCCAAAAGTAATCAATGTGTCCACGTCGCACATGTGAAAATAATTCGTTTTTAGGGCAACGCAATTTACAATGTCTGAGCTCAAGTTTCGTTACTGACCTCGCAGAATTTGAGATTGAGAAAATAGAAACAGCTTTTGCAAACTGCTTAGAAACCAAGAGGACCGATAGTTTCGACCATCACAGATTAGTCTTTCTCGAAGGAAACGTAAGTAGTGAAGTGGAAATACAATGAATAGAGAGTGATGGGATGAGAGGGGGGAGGAGGAGGAGAAAGGGAGGAGGGGAGAGGGGGAGGAGGGGGAGGAGGAGGAGAGGGGGAGAGGAGAGAGGAGGAGGAGAGGGGAGAGGATGAGGAGGGGGAGTCAGAAAGCGCGCAGAAAAACAAGAGGTATAAACAATGAACTGGGAGACAAAAATGGGGAAACACAAAAGACATTATCAAGGGGGAAGAGGGAGGGGAAAAATATAATAGATGCTTAATAAATAATAGTATTTTTTTTTTACCCATACACAGATGTGTGTTAGCAGTACTTTCCCGAGTCCTGTGAACAAATATCACAAGCATCGGGAGAAAAAATAGTTGATTAGTGAACGAGGCAGGCTAAAAAGGGGGATAATGCGAGGAAAATGAGACGGTAAGGACAAAGGTTATTACTCTTTGTCTTCTCCTTTTCCCCACAAAGATCCTCTTTTTAGTCGGCCTCATTCACTAACTAATTACTCTTTGTCCCTCTTCCCACTCTTGATAATGTCCTTTGTTTTTCCCCCTTTTGTGTTTTCTTCCCACCACCCCCCCCCCCCTTTTGTCTCGCTATTCATTGTTCACCCCTGGCTTTTTGCTGAGCACTTTCTGATCCTCTCTCTCTGTTCATGTATTTCCACTTCACTGGTTATGTTACCCTAGTTACTGTTGCCAAATTTCATGACTCTGCTTACCGCCGAATTCTGCGCTTACGATCATGATTCCCCGCTTATGGGGGGCGCCGAATTTCCGCACTTGCCTTGTCAGCGTAGAATGCCCATTTACGTGGAGTACGCACGCACAAAAGCCAAAATTCGCCGCTCACCCTTGAACTTCGCTTGCCGTAAGCACATAATTCCCTGCTTCCGTAACGCCGATTTCTGCTTACGGTAAGCAGATCCATGAAGTTGGGCCTTGTTCATATTTATTGGGTTGTCATTAATAGTCTTCGACAAGGATTCTGCGAGGGTCGAAAAGTCAGGCCATTAGGCCTAAATATTTTCTTGCAATATTGTAAATGTATAAACCTACTCAGGCGAAAGAAAACAAACAGCGTCCCGACAATTTAAATGTATTTCCACTTCACTGATTATATCTACACTTATTTACCGGTTTAAGTTTGTTGCATTGTTATTTATATAGCTATTCTCTACTTTTTGCAGAATTTAAGATAACATAAAACTACTCAGGTGATGAAAATCAAAATTCCATCTTAAGTGTCCCGGATCGGTTCCTTCTTAAGAGGGCGCATGAATTGTTATTATTATTATTATTATTGTTATTATTATTATTATTATTTTTTTTTTACCAACTCAAAATGTGATAAATTCCTTCATGATCTGTTTGTGTTTTTGTATTACTTTTACCTCAGCATGTTTGTTTGTATTTCTTGTAATGCGCAGTAGAGTATGATACTTGCAAGTCAGAACTTTGCCTGTGCCTGTTACATGGTTAAAACCGATCGTCCAGTTACACATTTACATGATTATTTTGCTATAAAGTGAGCTACATTGGAATTTCAGCTACTGAACCAACTACACAAATTCACTGTAAATAATAATATGTTCAATGTCATGTCTAAAACAGAGAGGGAAACCTTTAGTTAATTTAAATTTCGAAAGGGCAAATACATTTTGTGTAGTTGCTTTAATCTTGTATGGCCTACGTGGAGATTTAATACAATAAAAAAAATAACCTGTCAAGGTATATATAGTAAGTAGCGATATCCCCTAAAATCTGGAGCAATATTGTCCAGGCAGGAAGGATAATCTGTGATTGGAATACACCATCTGAGACTCGCTTCACGCAGAAACGATTCTTAGGTTGGGATGTTTTTGAATCTCTTTCTCTAAAACTACATTTCTTTAAAAGAAATCGTTCCCAAAACATACTATACATTATCAACAGCTGCAGTGCTTTCTTACTAAGTAAGTTTGTTACCATTAATTGTTTTAGCAATCACCAAAGGTATGCATTCCCTTTCATAATAGTAATAATAATAATAATACAAGGCGTTTATATTGCGCTCTACAAAGAACACGGCGTCTCACTGAATGAAATGCAAAGAATATAAAGACTAACATAAACCATTGATGTGGTTCATCAGTCCTGTATACAAAAACAGTAGGAACAACCGTTCTAAATTACAAGTATAATTTTGACTGCTGATATCGAAATATGTATGAACTTTTACAAACACAATTTATAGCAAAACTTGGTCCAGTGGTTGGACTGCGGGACTTACAACCACAAGGTTGTTGGTTCAAATCCACAAAGCTGATTTCACAACGAGCAGAATTATTTCTTGATTTGTGCAATTCATAATCAATAACGTCGAATCAATGTTTGTATAAGATGGTTTGGGCTGTTGCCAGCTTGGTGTTTTAATTCCCTTGTGATATAGGAGATTTCCAAGTTCCCCTAGCGGGAAGTTTCTTTACAAAAAGTGTTTTCCCTCCCAAATATGGCAATTTAAATGCTGACTAAGAAAACTTAACCCGGTCCAATTCCATCGCATTTGTAGGCGATATCCATCAAGTATTCCTGCTAAGCTGTTGACATGATCTAACGCAGTCTGAGCTACTTCAGGCTGAAGCGACAGCATTGGACTCCTCTTGAACGCAAAGAAGGCTCCCATGTAGAAGGCTCCCATGCGCTAACCTTGTCAGCGTTGAATGCCCAGTAACGTGGAGTACGCACGCACATACGCCAAAATTTGCCGCTAACCCATGAAATTCGCTTGCCGTAAGCACATAATTCCCTGCTTCTGTAACGCCGATTTCTGCTTCAATAAGTAGATCCATGAAGTTGGGCCTTGTTCATGTTTATTGGGTTGTCATTAATAGTCTTCGACAAGGATTCTGCGAGGGTCGAAAAGTCAGGCCATTAGGCCTAAATATTTTCTTGCAATATTGTAAATTTATAAACAAACAGCGTCCCGACAATTTAAATATATTTCCATTTCACTGATTATATCTACACTTATTTACCGGTTTAAGTTTGTTGCATTGTTATTTATATAGCTATTCTCTACTTTTTGCAGAATTTAAGACAACATAAAACTACTCAGGCGATGAAAATCAAAATTCCATGTTAAGTGTCCCGGATCGGTTCCTTCTTAAAGCCATTGGACACTTTCGGTAAGCAGTATTGTCCAAGGCCCACACTTTGTGTATCACAACTTCTATATCAAATAACAAACCTGTGAAAATTTGGGCTTAATCGGTCATCGGAGTCTCGAGAAAATAACGGGAAAACCCACCCTTGTATCCGCGCGTTTCGCCGTGTCATGACATGTGTTTAAAATAAATCCGTAGTTCTCGTTAACGAGAATTGATATTGTTTAACTGTTTTCTCAAAAAGTAAAGCATTTCATGGAATAATATTTCAAGAGAAGTATTTCACCACTACCTTCTGTAAACCCTGTAAGTTATTTGTAAATCTGTGAATTTATTTTCTTTTCCGAAAGGGTCCAATGGCTTTAAGGGGGCGCATGAACTGTTATTATTATTATTATTTTTTTTTTTACCAATTCAAAATGTGATAAATTCCTTCTTGATCTGATTGTGTTTTTGTATTACTTTTACATCAGCATTGGTCTGTTGCCAGCTTGGTGTTTAAATCCCCTTGTGACATGTGAGGTTTCCAAGTTCCCCTGGCGGGAAGATTCTTTAAAAGAAGTGTTTTCCCTCCCAAATGTGGCAATTTAAATGCTGACTAAGAAAACTTACCCCGGTCCAATTCCATCGCATTTGTAGGCGATATCCATCAAGTATTCCCGCTAAGCTGTTGACATGATCTAACGCAGTCTGAGCTACTTCAGGCTGAAGCGACAGCATTGGACTCCTCTTGAACGCAAAGAAGGCTCCCATGTAGAGGTCCACTGTGCCGTCAAACGAGCCTTGCAACGGCACCTCCTGCCCGCTGATTACCCCGGTGCCTAGGAGCGCTGTGATGCACCCGACTAGCCGTACAGCGCTCCACTTCAACATCTTCTGCTCACCACCCATCACTCCACCAACCAAGACTGCGATGAAAACACACTCAGCTGAAGACGAGCAGAGTGTACTGGTCGAAACGTCGAGACCACACTCTTTCCAGAGCCAACACTCACTCAAAAGAGATATACACTAGGTTGTTCCCGCAAATTTATTTATTTGTAATTTCTTGCTGTTCTTGTTTAATATTTTCTGTCTGTTGTAAAGAGGTAACCTTGGCCAGTCTTAGCGAATGTTTTGTTTAATTAGAGTGGACTGTAAAATATGAATCCAAAACTCGATTCAAAAATTGTGTTGATTTTGTTCTACAGAATTGTATATGGCTATACTTGACTACTTCGCATGTTTGTTTCAAGCAATGAGTGCATGAAGATAATGTTGAATCATTTGAAGATTTGTTGAATCAAGCAGTGCAGGTGTTTTTAAAGATGCTTGGATTCAAATACAATGAGCACGTCTTGTCCCTACTGACACACTGTGACGTAGAAAACAGTGATCCACGTGTATTTTATACAAACCAAAACTGTCCTATGAAATATTCAACAATTCTAAAGATTGAACCGCCCCGATTGGTCAATCGATCTGCTCGCTGTATTGTTAATCATGAATTATTCAACACTTCTATACACAGAGGAAAGATTACACAACTTGTGTAAAATATTACCTGTTTTAGATGTAGTGGGCGAACACCATAACTATTAGGTAAAACTTTACCCAACAGGCGTTGGGTAATATCTTGCTTAATAGCTGTGTAAAAGTTTACATAAATATTGGGTAGTTTTCTTTACTGAATTGTTGGGTAAACCCACTCATGTAAAATATTACTTAATTGTGACGTAAGACTTTACCGCTTTACAATGTAAATAGTTGTGTAAAACTTTACATCAATATTGGGTATTTCTTTTTACTGAATTGCTGGGTATAAATCCACTCATGTAAAATAATTACCTAATTTTGAAGTATAGATTTTACCGATTTTTAATGTAAACTGTGTGCCTTTAAAACTGGTAATAATAATTATACACAATGCTTGTGTTGAATACTAGCAAAGTGTTATTTCATGGAGTTTAGGGCTGTAATAAATGGACACATCATAAATACTGAGACTTGGCGACTACAACAAGAATTTCAAGATAACAACTTTAAAAAATTTAATGGTAATAACATTAACAATCCAAAACATCACATGTGCAAAATGGGGTTTTCTGTATGTTTCATAATCAGTCAACAATTTCAGTGAATTTAAAAAATTACAAAAAATCTACCTAATTGGCAAGGTCAGAATAAATACTTCCAGGCTAAAACAGTTTAAACTGTAAGGTTGTTCCATAAATCAAAACTATCACAACTATCACATCTCTTATGATTTTGATACTTTATTGCAAACAATTTGTGCAAGAACTTCTTTAACTACAATGCTTCTGGAATGGTCAAATTACATTAATTGGCAAGGTCAGAATAAATACTTCCAGGCTAACACAGCTTAAAGAAGAACTCCAAGGTCAAATTCAATTTTGGGTTTGAACAATTTGTATGGGGAACTATTGGTTTATCCTAATTGTCGCTAAGCAATAAAAACGGCGTTGAATTTGACATTTTGACAAATTTGACAAAAACTGGAAGGGTATTGAATACAAATTTGAATTTGACCTTTGAGTTCCTATTTAAACTGTAAGGTTGTTCCATAAATCCAAACTATCACAACTATCACATCTCTTATGATTTTGATACGTATTTGCAAACATTTTGTGCAAGAACTTTCACTGCACCACCCGAGTTTCTGAAAACCAATTTTTCAAGATTCTTGCAGTAAACAACTGGAGTCGTAGTTCAATTTTTAACAGATAGCTTAATATTTATGCACAATTTTTTACCCTTTCGGTAATGTTTGTATAAAAGTACAAGCTCCCATTGGGAACAATAATCAGCTCTCGAATATTTTTTTGTAAGGATAAAATGGACACAATAGCTTTTCAAGGCTTTTATCTGGCTCAATGCTCATACTAATTAAATGCGAAGGCGTTAGTATTCGACAATATCATCATTAATGATGAATAAATACAGTTTCCTTTGTGCTTACTAATTAGTATGAGCTAAATTATTTCATCGAAGCTAATGACGATGAAATAATTTAGCTGTATATACAAATGTAGAGCATTGATTAGTTAAAGGCAGTGGACACTATTGGTAATTGTCAAAGACTAGCCTTCACAGTTGGTGTATCTCATCATATGCATAAATAATAACCAACCTGTGAAAATTTGAGCTCAATAGGTCGTCGAAGTTGCGAGATAATAATGAAAGAAAAAACTTCCTTGTCACATGAAGTTGTGTGCTTTTAGATGGTTGATTTCGAGACCTCAAATTAATTCTAAACTTGAGGTCTCGAAATCAAAATCGTGGAAAAATACTTCTTTCTCGAAAACTATGTCACTTCAGAGGGAGCCGTTTCCCACAATGTTTTATACCATCAACCTCTCCCCATTACTCATTACCAAGTAAAGTTTTATGCTAATAATTATTTTGAGTAATTACCAATAGTGTCCACTGCCTTATCATGCAGCAGGTGCATCAATTAATTAATACAACTCATTAACTTTGCGCGGGAGACTCTACAATCTGCCGACAGAGGGCGCGATTCCTATTTAATTACCTAGTCAGATACCCTAAACCAAATTCAACGCTGAACGTACGGATTAAGTCAAGTTTGATAAATCACGTGCTTCCTATTCAGAAACGCACGCTGCTTCGAAACAGAATTTCTCAAAAACATGGACGGAGAGGGTCATTTGCTTCTTCGAGAGAATTTTGTCCGCAATGTGGCTCCATTTTACCTTGTTCTGAAAGTGGAACGGTAGTTATGAAAAGCAAGACATGTCCTTACAAAGTAAATGCAAAAAGTAAGTTTGGAATATATATATTTTGTGTGGAAACCGTGGCTTGTAAAGTTGTGTGTGATGGCTCCCTTACTTGTGCGTTATTTATATAAAAAAAAGGGGGTAGGCGGGGTCGGGACGTGGCCAAGTAGGCGGTGGGGGAGGTGGTTGATGCATGATCGCACTATACACGTACATGGACTTTGAATATATTATACATTCATGCAAATTCAGCTCAATGACTTCGACTCTGATGATGTAAATGACCTGGGACTGATAATTCGTAGTTAACAACAAAAAATGAATATTTTTTTAATAATTTTTTTTTTTAATAAATAAAATAGTAGACTTACAGTAACACTAAGTTTTCAATATTAATTTTGTAATTTACATTATATCGGCCTACTACTTCTAGTACTACTCTAGGCCTGTCTGTAGGATTAATGATTTCCTGCCTTTTATATCATCCTTTGTAATGATTGCTTTGGAAAAGTTTCCGTATGGCGCCACCACTTTTTCATTCGATATGAAATAATAAAGTATCTAATTTACCTCAATGAGATATCCTTTTTTTTTGTAAAAATGAGTGAAAAGGTGGTGGCGCCATACGGAAAGTTATCCTATATATTAAATAAAATCAAAATCTTTTTTAGTTGTGGTAAAATAGATTAAAAGAAATACCCATTGCGCAACCACTTTTTCATTCGATATGAAATATTGGGTGCGTTCGATTAGCTTCCCTGGTGTGCTCATCCAAGTGGCGTATTTTATTTTTTCCAAGGATGAACGTGGGCAGATAATTACCCCACGTTCATCCTGGAAAAGTCGCCTATTTCGTTTTGCAGGACGAACGTGTGCAGATGTTTACCCACCCTCCACCTGGAAAAAACAGACACATCATCACGTGAGCCTACCCGTGGTGAACTCAGTGCACCTCGGGCCAGCCCCAAGAGCCCCACTTACGGATAGGGTCACTTAGGGCTGAACTGAGGTGCACTGACGTCACGACAAGAAGGCTCACGTGATGATGCGTCTGTTTTTTTTTCCAGATGGAGCGTGGGTAAACATCTGCACACGTTCGGGCTGTTAAAAAAATCTTGATGATACATGGTCTGTGCTTTGCAACCTGCTGTGCTGGTGCCGGGCACTGATGATTTCAAAAACGACCGACACACATTTTTTCAATTTTGTTAAAGTTAAAATTACATTCCTTTCTGCCTTTCATAGATTTTCAACAAAATGTAACACTTGTGTAAAGTTTATTAATATCAGTAAAATAAGAAACATGTTTAGCGTCCCGCCCGCTTCCTTTGTACAGGCCACCTCCTTTTTTATTTTTATTTTATTTTTTTAATTTTTTTTAAAGGGTTATTTTAAACGAACCAGCTAAAACAATCTAAATGTTTTGTCTGACTGTCTCAACCAAAATGTTTCATTTATGTATTGCGTGTTTGAGCAGTAGAAAATGAATGAATGAAAACTCACTTTTTGTCTTCCTTCTCATTACAGCTGCATTACATGGTGTGGTCTATCAATAATCATTCATACCTGCGTCTCAACTCTCGCAAAAATGTTGAAGGTCGTCACAAGGTCATCAGCCAGAAAGGCCTAGGATCACTGGTGAGTGAAACACTGGAGTTTTATCTTAGGAAATGTCCGAATTGTTTAGGTTTATATCTTGATGTTTACAGGGATGAGATTCTTCCGACCTTTGTTGGAATTCCGACTTATGAATTTTAGAAATTAGTGCAACCTTTTTTTTTCCACTTCCCACATTTTGACTTTCCCTCTTTTACCTGTTTTATTTTAAGAATCTCTAATCTCTAATCAAACACAATTAAAGTTTACCTTTGTAATTGTTATTATCGCGGATTTTGATTTTGATTTTTCATTTTTTCTTTTAGAGGTTTCATCATTTATATTTAACTCTGAATGAATAAAAAAACATGTACAATTAAAGTCTGTGAAAAGGGTTCACCACCCACAGGGAAACCTCCGGCCATTTTTAAAATTGGTTTATAAAAAAAAAAAGATGCACAAAAGATGAAATTTATTAGGTGATTTATTTCATATATGGTTTCTTTTAAAGAATAACCCCAAAATATTAAGGTTCACAGTTTTATTTTATTTCAGGAAAGAAACAAAAACAAATCAGTGCTGGTCAATTATGATATTGTTTGAAAGAAAAATGCACAACTTTTGTTTTGAATAAAATGTGGTTTATCATTTGGTAAATTTTGAAAAAAAAAGAAAAAAGTTCTTTGTTTGTGCTTGTTTATTTGTATTCAGAGGTTTTATTCCTCTGAAATCAGTGATAAAGGTTTTAATTGAAAAATGTACCACTTTAGTTTAAAAGATGACTTTTTATAATTTCGTAATTTTTGAAAATTAACCTCTTCCCCCCCCCCCAAAAAAAAATTTAACTCTCTAAGACGAGCAAAAGTCAGTGATATGGTAGTCTAGGTTCCTAGACCATTGGTGTTGCGTGGTCACACACAACCAACGTTCCGATTATGCACGGCAAAAACTGTACATGCTTGTAATGAATGAACGCTAGCGGGCGCTCTGTTTCTCTGATTTCCTGTGCTCACCAAGGTCTAGGACATTTGCAACGACGGGTCTTAACTTTTTTATTGTTTTTCGGCAAATCTCCCCCGACTTTCCGGTGGAGCCAATCAGAGGCTGCGTTGCGGTTGGCTCATGAATAATTCATCAGTGTTGTGCATGCAGTGTAAATGCATGCAGTAATGCGTTGCATGACTTTTGCTATACTACTCTGCATGTGTGTGTGGGTATATGTTTTTTATCGGAGTATAATAATGTCCAGATCAGTAGGATTTGAAACTTTGCCACATGGTGGAAATACGATAAAGAAAGGTTTGCGGTACCACCACAAACCTTTCTATGTATAATATCCAGATCCAGACTACTGCATTGCCATGATGCAGCTTGAAATGCGATCGTGGCAGGGCCCACACTGATGAAGCCTGTATTGGCTAAACAATTTGCTTATAGTTAGCACAAAATAGTATTGCTTAGCAGAAACTGGTTACCCGCCAATTTTTAATTAAATTTGAAATGTTGTAGACTTATGCGTAGTGCCCACCTACATTTTTGGATAGTAAAGAAATTTTGTACAGTATTTTCTGCCAAACAGATATTAACTGGTGGGCCCTGTAGTGTTATTCACAGTGAAAGTTTTTTAATTTTGGGGGAAGGAAATCTTGAGGGATTCAAAAGCGTCTTTGTGAGAATGTATTTTGAAACGTAACCGTAGCTGCAGATCTTGGAATGTAAGCGTAGCTTGACTCGGGATTGAAAGCGTACTTTTTGATATTGTAGCGTAACCTAAACGTATCTTGGAGTGTATAAGCGTAGCTGAGTAGCTGCGTAGCTTAAAACATAACAGTATCTTTTGGAGCGTAAGCATATCTTGGAACGTAATTCGTAGCTGCGTATCTTGGAACGTAAGCATAGCTTGACTCGGGCTTGAAAGCGTACCTTTTGATATTATAGTGTAACTTGAAGGAACGTAGACCTAAGCGTATCTTGGAACGTAAACGTAGCTGCGTATCTTTGAACGTAAGCATAGCTTGACTTGGGCTTGAAAGCGTACCTTTTGATATTATAGTGTAACTTGAAGGAACATAGACCTAAACGTATCTTTGAACGTAAACGTAGCCGAGTAGCTGCGCAGCTTGGAACGTAACCATATAATATTTTTTGGAATGTAGTCGTAACAATATCTTTTGGAACAACTCATGAGAAATTGTGAATTTTGATTGCTTGTCGGGTGGCGACTACTGCTATTCAACTCCCAGTTATTTGAGGCGAATAGTCAGGTCATAAATTCCACTAGTTGCCCAGTTTAATCATTACCTCAAAAATAACTCTTCATTCACAGAATTAAAAAATAATACTTTGTTTGGCAAAATTATGCTTTGAGGGAATTTTGTTTTAGCATTATTTTTATTTCAACCTTTTATAAAAAATTCTCATAATATTTTTAAGCTACTCACACAATAACACCGTCAATCTAACCATGATATAACCATGGAGGTAGATGCGATATTCCTACGTTTTGACATCAAAATTACCTGAAACTCATAACAAAAAGAAATTAGGGGGCCATGAATCAAAATGGAGCATATTGGAACGTTGCGATCATAAGAAACAACGGAGTCGACACCCGCAAGCTGGGAGTTCATAGCGCCCGGGATTTAACACCTCCAACCCCCACGAGACATGGCATGGGCGGTACGTGATATTCCACAAGGCTTATTTCACGTTCCGATTGCTCCACGCCGTGGGGCCATACAAGCGTCCGTTACACGGACTCTCTGAATGCTAATCTTACGTTCGATTTTTGACCATTATTTACGATTTCAAATCGTCACGTATCCGTAATCTGAATAGGTAGTCTATACTTAAAATTTCACTGTTTTCCTTTTAATAGGCCTATAATGACCACGGAATTACTCTTTGAGCAAAGATTATTAAAAATAGCGCACCAATCACATTGACCTTTGACTCGGTCTAGTTTGAATAGTCATCTTCAACCCGTCACGTGATATGAATAATCGAGTCATTTGCATAGTCTGGCCACGCCTTCAATTTGCAAATGTCCTAGACCTTGGTGAGCACAGGACATGGGGAGATCCGGAAATCAGAGAAACAGAGCGCCCGCTAGCGTTCGTTCATTACAAGCGTGTACAGTTTTTGCCGTGCATAATCGGAACGTTGGTTGTGTGTGACCACGCAACACCAATGGTCTAGGAACCTAGACTAGTGATATGGGTTCGCAACCTGTAAGGAAACCCCTGGTCAATTTTTTAACTGTGTTTGATTGAAAATTGCGCCACTTCAAATTAAAAGTTGACATTTGGTAAATCTTTAAAAATATTGTAAACCCCCCCCCCAAATATTTTGATATTCAAATAGGTTTGTTTTATTTCAGAGGTTTTATATTTTACCTGTGAAACAGAGCAGCAAAAGTCAGTGACAAAGGGTTCGCCACCCGTAAGGAAACCCCTGGCCAATTTTTAAACTGTTTGATTGATAATTGCACCACTTCAAATTAAAAGTTGACATTTGGTAAATTTTGAAAAATATCGTAAACCCCCAAATATTTTGATATACAAATAGGTTTGTTTTATTTCAGAGGTTTTATATTTTACCTGTGAAACAGAGCAGCAAAAATCAGTGACAAGGGGTTCGCCACCCGTAAGGAAACCCCTGGCCAATTTTTAAACTGTGTTTGATTGATAATTGCGCCACTTCAAACTAAAAGTTGACGTTTGGTAAATTTTGAAAAGTAACTAAACCCCCCAAATATTTTGATATACAAATAGGTTCGTTTTATTTCAGAGTTTGTTCTATTTTACCTGTGAAAACAGAGGAGCAAAAATCAATGAACCCCTGGCAATTTTTTTTTTTATGTAAGGAAAAAGCAAACTTTATTTGTTGATGTATCGAAATCTTTACCTCAGATGAATTCATCGCTACTGTGACAGGGTTTTACTTCTTTCTGTTTTCTCAGCAAGTAGATTCAGTAGAACTATTTTGCTGAAACTTTCACAGTTTTATTTCATCTTTCTATATTTTCTCCATTAATCATTAAAAAAAAAAAAAACTTATGGCCCTAATTTTTAGACAAATTATTATCACAAATTTGTTTATTCAATGCTTGGTTATTTTTCATCACTTCTTAATTTCATTTTTGTATCTGGTCTGGTTTCAGATTGACATGGCATGTGCCTGGTGCGGTCACGATGGACTTCATTTCCACACCAGGCAAACACGATCAGCTGATAAAGAACACACCGTCTTCTATTTCTGCCCATCATGCAAGTAAGTTAATCACTACTTAAGCCTGGTTCATATTTCCTGCAAATGCAAAGTGAATTTTGGCGACACAGCCCTATTTTCGCCTTACAGTGGTTCGGATTCGCCTTACAGTGGTTCGTGTCCTATCTTCAGAACAGGACATGCTCCGTTGCCATTGACAATTCAGATTCTCCCCAGGTTAAACTTGAGTATGGAGTCCCACAGGGGTCAGTCCTAGGGCCCCTGCTGTTCACTTTGTACCTGCAACCGATTGCCAATATCTTCCAAGAACACAATATTAACTATCACATGTATGCTGACGACATACAAATATATCTCACATGTGATCCAGGCTCTCAAGACTCTATTCAAGGTGCACTCTCCAAGCTGATACATGTGGTTAGAGACATTCAAACCTGGATGACTGTCAATAAACTTAAACTCAACCAAGACAAAACCGAATTCCTGGTAGTCGCATCGCAAGCACATCATCGGAAGCTCACTGATGTCAAGTTGACACTTGGTGATGTTGTTCTTGAACCCTCACAATCCCTTCGGATCCTTGGTGTCATCTTTGATGATCGTCTTCTTCATGATGCTCAGGTGGCAAACATTTCAAGAACTGTTAAATTTCACCTCCGTAACCTGACTTTGATCAGGAAGTACCTTGATGCTAGTTGTACACATGCAGCAATTCGAGCACTAGTTCTTTCAAGGTTGGACTATTGCAATAGCCTTCTCTAAGGAACATCAACAAAGAACTTGCACTCGCTACAGCTCCTTCAAAATCAAGCCGCCCGTCTTATCTACAAGAAACCGAAATACACGCATACATCACCTCTCATCCAGACCCTGCATTGGCTACCAGTTTTGCAACGGATTGAATATAAGAACGCAGTACTCGCATATAAATCACTCTCTAACCAAGCTCCAACTTATCTGGGCAACCTTCTCCACACCCGCCAGTCTCTGTATAATTTAAGATCCACTTCAGCCGTTGTATTGAATGCCCCACGATCACGTACCAATGTAGGATCTAAAGCTTTTGCTGCAACTGGGCCAAAATGCTGGAATCGTCTCCCTCAATCTGTTCGTTTAGCCAATTCCCTGAGTTCCTTCAAATCCCAATTAAAAACCCACCTCTATCCTAAGTTACTCTAGATTGTATCATTGTTAATTGTATTGTTTTGTCTGAAAAGCATGTAGTTTATGTTTTGCTTTGTTGCTTTTGTATTTCGTTAGCGCTTTGTATCGCTTTTGTAAAAAGCGCTTTATAAGTAAGGTTATTATTATTATTATTATTAATATTTTTTTAGCGGATGTTTCGAAGGGGTTGAACACAGTTCAACTGTTGCGAGTTATTCATTGTGAGTTTGTGACAACCAAATTTGCTTCGCATTCGCAGGAAGTATGAACCCGGCTTTAGGCTTGTAGACCCTGAGAATGAAATAAATGGCCTAGTGATCAGGGGTAACATTGTTGAAGAGCCACGAGCGTCACTGAATTACGGATTTCAGTGCTATAAGAGGATTAGTACAAGCAGAAATTCACTGTTTACATGACATGTGTATACAGCACAATATGGTTACAAATGCAGCAATCAGCAAAACAGAAACAAACAGAACATGCAATTGGATCTTGAATGATCTACGGTGGACTTTACAAAGAGTTAAGACTAGTCTTATCTCAAGTTAGGACAAGTTACTCGTCTAACTTAGGACTAGCCTTAAGTTTTTAATATCTCCTGGGACTAGTCCTAAGTTAGGACCAGTCCTAACTCTTTGTGAAATCAACCCCAGGATGGTTAGGGTCAAAGGTTTTTTTTGTTTGTATGTAAAAGTAATTTTATTTTTTTATTTTTTTTATTTACAGGCATCAAGAGATTGAGTACTACTGAAGAGAATCAACATCTTCGGATCGGTCTACACTGAGAGGAACTCAAAGCAAGAACTCACTGGAACAAGGAGTAGAAATCACCACTGACGACGATGACGACGATGACCAGCCGACGACGACCTGATGCCAGAGAGATGTCTTACTGATGAGGAGGCCGATTTTTTAATTGCCTTTATTGAATGAAAAATGCGCCACTTCATATTAGGTGATTTATCAAATGGTAAGTTTTGAACAAGCCCCCAAATATTTTGATTTATATTTTTACTCTGGAAACAGAAGAGCAAAAATGGAAACAGAAGAGCAAAAATTCAGTGACAAAGGGTTCGCCACCCGTAAGGAAACCCCTGGCCAATTTTGTAACTGTGTTTGATTGAAAACTGCGCCACTTCAAACTAAAAGTTGACATTTGGTAAATTTTGAAAAGTAACTGAACCCCTAAATATTTTGTTATACAAATAGGTTCGTTTTATTTCAGAGTTTGTTCTATTTTACCTGTGAAAACAGAGGAGCAAAAATCAATGAACCCCCTGGCAATTTTTTTTTTAATGTTAGGAAAAAGCAAACTTAATTTGTTGATGTATCGAAATCTTTACCTCGGATGGATTCATAGCTACTGTGACAAGGTTTTGCTTCTTTCTGTTTTCTCAGCAAGTAGATTCAGTAGAACTATTTTGCTGAAACTTTCACAGTTTTATTTCATCTTTCTATATTTTCTCCATTAATCATTGACAAAAAAACAAACTTATGGCCCTAATTTCTAGGCGTATTATCACAAATTTGTTTTTTTCAATGCTTGGTTATTTTTCATCACTTCTTAATTTCATTTTTGTATCTGGTCTGGTTTCAGATTGACAGGGCATGTGCCAAGTGCGGTCACAATGGACTTCATTTCCACACCAGGCAAGCACGATCAGCTGATACAGAACAAACCGTCTTCTATTTCTGCCCATTATGCAAGTAAGTTAATCACTACTTAAGCCTGGTTCATACTTTCTGCAAATGCAACGTGAATTTTTGCGACACAGCCCTGTTTTCTTAGCGAATGTTTCAAAGGGGTTGAACACGGTTCAACTGTTGCGAGTTATTCATTGTGAGTTTGTGACAACCAAATTTGCTTCGCATTCGCAGGAAGTATGAACCGGGCTTTAGGACTGTAGACCCTTTTAGGTTTATCATACAGTTTCCATAGACTGCAAAGGGGTTAGTAGGTACCTGTGAGGGCAGAGATGGTTCTTGTGATTTATTTAGCTTGGTCACTACATATTTGGCTGCACAGGCAGTTTGTTCCCAAGGGAGCTGAGTTGGTTTGATGAATGAAATAAATGGCCTAGTGATCAGGGGTAACATTGTCGAAGAGCCACGAGCGTCACTGAATTACAGATTTCAGTGCTATAAGAGGATTAGTACAAGCAGAAATTCACTGTTTACATGACATGTGAATACAGCACAATATGGTTACAAGTGCAGCAATCAGCAAACAGAAACAAACAAAACATGCAATTGGATCTTGAAGGATCTAAGGTGGACTTTACAAAGAGTTAAGACTAGTCTTATCTCAAGTTAGGACAAGTTACTCGTCTAACTTAGGACTAGCCTTAAGTTTTTAATATCTCCTAAGTTAGGACCAGTCCTAACTCTTTGTGAAATCAACCCCAGGATGGTTAGGGTCAAAGGTTTTTGTTTTATTTATGTAAAAGTAATTTTATTTTTGTTTTGTTTTATTTACAGGCATCAAGAGATTGAGTTCTCCTGAAGAGAATCAACATCTTCGGATCGGTCTACACTGAGAGGAACTCAAAGCAAGAACTCACTGGAACAAGGAATAGAAATCACCACCGACGAGGATGACGACGACCAGCCGACGACGACCTGATGCCAGAGAGATGTCTTAATGATGAGGAGGCTGATTTTTTAATTGCCTTTATTGAATGAAAAATGCGCCACTTCGTATTAGGTGATTTATCAAATGGTAAGTTTTGAACAAACCCCCAAATATTTGGATTTATATTTTTACTCTGGAAACAGAAGAGCAAAAATTCAGTGACAAAGGGTTCGCCACCCGTAAGGAAACCCCTGGCCAATTTTGTAACTGTGTTTGATTGAAAACTGCGCCACTTCAAACTAAAAGTTGACATTTGGTAAATTTTGAAAAGTAACTGAACCCCCCAAATATTTTGATATACAAATAGGTTCGTTTTATTTCAGAGTTTTTTCTATTTTACCTGTGAAAACAGAGGAGCAAAAATCAATGAACCCCCTGGCAATTTTTTTTTTAATGTTAGGAAAAAGCAAACTTAATTTGTTGATGTATCGAAATCTTTACCTCGGATGGATTCATAGCTACTGTGACAAGGTTTTGCTTCTTTCTGTTTTCTCAGCAAGTAGATTCAGTAGAACTATTTTGCTGAAACTTTCACAGTTTTATTTCATCTTTCTATATTTTCTCCATTAATCATTGACAAAAAAACAAACTTATGGCCCTAATTTTTAGGCGTATTATCACAAATTTGTTTTTTCAATGCTTGGTTATTTTTCATCACTTCTTAATTTCATTTTTGTATCTGGTCTGGTTTCAGATTGACAGGGCATGTGCCAAGTGCGGTCACGATGGACTTCATTTCCACACCAGGCAAGCACAATCAGCTGATAAAGAACAAACCGTCTTCTATTTCTGCCCATTATTGCAAGTAAGTTAATCACTACTTAAGCCTGGTTCATACTTTCTGCAAATGCAACGTGAATTTTTGCGACACAGCCCTGTTTTCTTAGTGAATGTTTCAAAGGGGTTGAACACAGTTCAACTGTTGCGAGTTATTCATTGTGAGTTTGTGACAACCAAATATGCTTCGCATTCGCAGGAAGTATGAACCGGGCTTTAGGACTGTAGACCCTTTTAGGTTTATCATACAGTTTTCATAGACTGCAAAGGGGTTAGTAGGTACCTGTGAGGGCAGAGATGGTTCTTGTGATTTATTTAGCTTGGTCACTACATATTTGGCTGCACAGGCAGTTTATTACCAAGGGAGCTGAGTTGGTTTGATGAATGAAATAAATGGCCTAGTGATCAGGGGTAACATTGTCGAAGAGCCACGAGCGTCACTGAATTACGGATTTCAGTGCTATAAGAGGATTAGTACAAGCAGAAATTCACTGTTTACATGACATGTGAATACAGCACAATATGGTTACAAGTGCAGCAATCAGCAAACAGAAACAAACAAAACATGCAATTGGATCTTGAAGGATCTAAGGTGGACTTTACAAAGAGTTAAGACTAGTCTTATCTCAAGTTAGGACAAGTTACTCGTCTAACTTAGGACTAGCCTTAAGTTTTTAATATCTCCTTAAGTTAGGACCAGTCCTAACTCTTTGTGAAATCAACCCCAGGATGGTTAGGGTCAAAGGTTTTTGTTTTATTTATGTAAAAGTAATTTTATTTTTGTTTTGTTTTATTTACAGGCATCAAGAGATTGAGTTCTCCTGAAGAGAATCAACATCTTCGGATCGGTCTACACTGAGAGGAACTCAAAGCAAGAACTCACTGGAACAAGGAATAGAAATCACCACCGACGAGGATGACGACGACGACCAGCCGACGACGACCTGATGCCAGAGAGATGTCTTAATGATGAGGAGGCTGATTTTTTAATTGCCTTTATTGAATGAAAAATGCGCCACTTCATATTAGGTGATTTATCAAATGGTAAGTTTTGAACAAACCCCCAAATATTTGGATTTATATTTTTACTCTGGAAACAGAAGAGCAAAAATTCAGTGACAAAGGGTTCGCCACCCGTAAGGAAACCCCTGGCCAATTTTGTAACTGTGTTTGATTGAAAACTGCGCCACTTCAAACTAAAAGTTGACATTTGGTAAATTTTGAAAAGTAACTGAACCCCCCAAATATTTTGATATACAAATAGGTTCGTTTTATTTCAGAGTTTTTTCTATTTTACCTGTGAAAACAGAGGAGCAAAAATCAATGAACCCCCTGGCAATTTTTTTTTTAATGTTAGGAAAAAGCAAACTTAATTTGTTGATGTATCGAAATCTTTACCTCGGATGGATTCATAGCTACTGTGACAAGGTTTTGCTTCTTTCTGTTTTCTCAGCAAGTAGATTCAGTAGAACTATTTTGCTGAAACTTTCACAGTTTTATTTCATCTTTCTATATTTTCTCCATTAATCATTGACAAAAAAACAAACTTATGGCCCTAATTTTTAGGCGTATTATCACAAATTTGTTTTTTCAATGCTTGGTTATTTTTCATCACTTCTTAATTTCATTTTTGTATCTGGTCTGGTTTCAGATTGACAGGGCATGTGCCAAGTACGGTCACGATGGACTTCATTTCCACACCAGGCAAGCACGATCAGCTGATAAAGAACAAACCGTCTTCTATTTCTGCCCATTATTGCAAGTAAGTTAATCACTACTTAAGCCTGGTTCATACTTTCTGCAAATGCAACGTGAATTTTTGCGACACAGCCCTGTTTTCTTAGTGAATGTTTCAAAGGGGTTGAACACAGTTCAACTGTTGCGAGTTATTCATTGTGAGTTTGTGACAACCAAATATGCTTCGCATTCGCAGGAAGTATGAACCGGGCTTTAGGACTGTAGACCCTTTTAGGTTTATCATACAGTTTTCATAGACTGCAAAGGGGTTAGTAGGTACCTGTGAGGGCAGAGATGGTTCTTGTGATTTATTTAGCTTGGTCACTACATATTTGGCTGCACAGGCAGTTTATTCCCAAGGGAGCTGAGTTGGTTTGATGAATGAAATAAATGGCCTAGTGATCAGGGGTAACATTGTCGAAGAGCCACGAGCGTCACTGAATTACGGATTTCAGTGCTATAAGAGGATTAGTACAAGCAGAAATTCACTGTTTACATGACATGTGAATACAGCACAATATGGTTACAAATGCAGCAATCAGCAAAACAGAAACAAACAAAACATGCAATTTGATCTTGAAGGATCTACGGTGGACTTTACAAAGAGTTAAGACTAGTCTTATCTCAAGTTAGGACAAGTTACTCGTCTAACTAAGGACTAGCCTTAAGTTTTTAATATCTCCTGGGACTAGTCCTAAGTTAGGACCAGTCCTAACTCTTTGTGAAATCAACCCCAGGATGGTTAGGGTCAAAGGTTTTTGTTTTATTTATGTAAAAGTAGTTTTATTTTTTTTATTTTTTATTTACAGGCATCAAGAGATTGAGTACTCCTGAAGAGAATCAACATCTGCGGATCGGTCTACACTGAGAGGAACTCAAAGCAAGAACTCACTGGAACAAGGAGTAGAAATCACCACCGACGAGGATGACGACGATGACCAGCCGACGACGACCTGATGCCAGAGAGATGTCTTAATGATGAGGAGGCCGATTTTTTAATTGCCTTTATTGAATGAAAAATGCGCCACTTCATATTAGGTGATTTATCAAATGGTAAGTTTTGAACAAGCCCCCAAATATTTGGATTTATATTTTTAACTCTGGAAACAGAAGAGCACAAATTCAGTGACAAAGGGTTCGCCACCCGTAAGGAAACCCCTGGCCAATTTTTTAACTGTGTTTGATTGAAAACTGTGCCACTTCAAATTAAAAGTTCACATTTGGTAAATTTTGAAAAATAACTAAACCCCCCCAAATATTTTGATATACAAACAGGTTCGTTTTATTTCAGAGTTTTCTATGATTTACCTGTTAAAACAGAGGAGTAAAAATCAATGACAAAGGGTTCGCCAGTCGTAAGGAAATCCCTGGCAATTTTTTTGTTTAATGTTATGAAAAAGCAATCTTAATTTATTGATGTATCAAAAATCTTTACCTCGGATGGATTCATCGCTACTTTGACAGGGTTTTGCTTCTTTCTGTTTTCTCAGCAAGTAGAACCAGTAAGACCTATTTTGCTGAAACTTTCACAGTTTTATTTCATCTCATCTTTCTATATTTTCTCCATTAATCATTGACAAAAAAACAAACTTATGGCCCTAATTTTTAGGCGTAATATCACAAATTTGTTTTTTCAATGCTTGGTTATTTTTCATCACTTCTTAATTTTCGTTTTTGTATTTGGTCTGGTTTCAGATTGACAGGGCATGTGCCAAGTGCGGTCACGATGGACTTCATTTCCACACCAGGCAAACACGATCAGCTGATAAAGAATAAACCGTCTTCTATTTCTGCCCATCATGCAAGTAAGTTAATCACTACTTAAGCCTGGTTCATACTTACTGCAAATGCAAAGTAAATTTTGGCGACACACCCTATTTTCTTAGCAAATGTTTCGAAGGGGTTGAACATTTGCTTCGCATTCGCAGGAAGTATGAACCGGGCTTTGGGCTTGTAGACCCTTTTAGATTTATCATACAGTTTCCATAGATTGCACAGGGGTTAGTAGGTACCTGTGAGGGCAGATATGGTTCTTGTGATTTATTTAGCTTGGTCACTACATATTTGGTTGCACAGGCAGTTTATTCCTAAGGGAGCTGAGTTGGTTTGATGAATGAAATAAATGGCCTAGTGATCAGGGGTAACATTGTTGAAGAGCCACGAGCGTCACTGAATTACGGATTTCAGTTCTATAAGAAAATTAGTACAAGAATTTGTCACTGAATTTTTGCTCTTCTGTTTTCAGAGTTAAAAATATAAATCCAAATATTTGGGGGCTTGTTACAAGTGCAGCAATCAGCAAAACAGAAACAAACAAAACATGCAATTGGATCTTGAAGGATCTACGGTGGACTTTACAAAGAGTTAAAGACTAGTTTTATCCCAAGTTCATGAAGTTAGGACAAGTTACTCGTCTAACTTAAGACTAGCCTCAAGTTTTTAATATCTCCTAGGATTTAGGACCAGTCCTAACTCTTTGTGAAATTGACTCTAGGACGGTTAGGGTCAAAGGTTCATTTTGTTATTTAAAAGTAATTTTTTTTAATCATTTATTTTCTTGATTTCCAGGCATCAAGAGATTGAGTACTCCTGAAGAGAATCAACATCTTCGGATCGGTCTACACTGAGAGGAACTCAAGGCAAAAGCTCACTGGAACAAGGAGTAGAAATCACCACCGACGACGACGACCACCACCTGATGCCAGAGAGATGTCTTACTGATGAGGAGGCTGAGCATCCATTCCTCTGTAGTAATCACAGAATGGGTACTTAAATAAGATCAGGATCCTTTATCATTGACAGTGCCATTAGGATTGTCTCAAGAAACAAAATGAAGCTTGACATCCAAATTTAATCTGTTTCCTTTTGTCAAACTTTGAGAGTTTCGATCGGTACACGGGAACCAGACAAAATGGCCGAACTGTGGTAAAGGTGTTTTTAATCTGTTAGTATTGCTTACATAAGTTTAAACAAATTATTTAAAATTGAATTGTTTACCTTCATGAGTTGTTATTGATTGATCCTCCCCTTACCCCTGGGGTGGGTTGATCGATTGAAAGAACGAACAAGAAAATTGAGCGAACACCTTCTTATATGAAAGTCTTGCAGCTCTGGTTAGGATCATGGCATCGTTTGTAACTTATGGCCCTGTTTAAATGACCGAGCTGTCCTTTTTTTCTAGGGGTTTGTGTCATAGCAAATAGCAAACTAGAAACCTATCAACGTTTTCTCTAGCAGTGGCTTACTGTTGTACCACTACCATCATACATGACTTTCATCCCTTTATGCTAGGGGTTGGGTCACAGCAAACTTAGTAAAGTTTTCCATTAGTGGCTTACTGTTGTACCACTACCATCATACATGACTTTCATCCCTTTATGCTAGGGGTTGGGTCACAGCAAACTTAGTAAAGTTATCCATTAGTGGCTTACTGTTGTACCACTACCATCATACATGACTTTCATCCCTTTATGCTAGGGGTTGGGTCACAGCAAACTTAGTAAAGTTATCCATTAGTGGCTTACTGTTGTACCACTACCATCATACATGACTTTCATCCCTTTATGCTAGGGGTTGGGTCACAGCAAACTTAGTAAAGTTTTCCATTAGTGGCTTACTGTTGTACCACTACCATCATACATGACTTTCATCCCTTTATGCTAGGGATAAGGTCACAGCAAACTTAGTAAAGTTTTACATTAGTGGCTTACTGTTGTACCACTACCATCACACAAGACTTTCATCCCTTTATGCTAGGGATTGGGTCACAGCAAACTTAGTAAAGTTCTCCATTAGTGGCTTACTGTTGTACCACTACCATCATACATGACTTTCATCCCTTTATGCTAGGGATTGTGTCACAGCAAACTAAATGTTGAGGTTCATACAACACATGACCTTTGCCCCTTCTTACCTGGGGAAATGACTGGTACTTTATATTAGCCCACCCGCCATGTGACCTCTGACCCTTCCTCTGTGGGGTAAGGTTACTGTAAACCTTTGCGGGTGTATGTCAGAAATGGCACTGAAATTTTACCACTGCCCCCTTCCCACCTGGGGTAATTGTTGCAAAAACATAATGATAAATCTTGAACCATGTGTTGTGATGGACCCTTCCCATGAAATATGCTAAGCAGACGCGCAATCGCATCTGCGTCACACGCCCATTAGCCGTACATAAAACAGCGCGATATTCCCTCATTTTGCCAACCAAAATTTAAGTGCGCACGCGCTATGTGCAATTTATATATTTCATGTGAAGGGTCTAAGAAATAGGACATTGTGAAAAGATTTGTCGTTTTTGGTAGTTTGGGTCACAACTGCATAATGTTTGTGTATTTTACTTAAAAGTCTTAATACATTTTATCGAGACATTCCCATGAAACGAGTTCACATTACTTCGTACAAAGTGCATACATTTTTCACATTGAATGTTCGACTTTACTTTCCAAAATACGGAATTTTAAATTCTTGTTTTTTCTTCAAAACTCTCTTGGCAAATGTTTTTTTCCCTACTACTTTTAAAACTTTGCTCGCTTTAAAAACCTCTTTTCTAGATTTTCCCAGAGTTGGATTATCTTGAATTGGTTTAGGAAAGCAAAAATTTCTGTAAAATTTGCTTGTGACTCAAATTGTGGGAGTGCCTCTGGTTCTATATTGATACTTTGATGATTGTGAAGCCAAGTACAACTTGCACTCTTCTTGAGACCAATCTTCATGACATACGAGTACGTCGCTAATTTAACCAAATTTATTCATTTTAGGCATGACGTGTTTGGATAAGTGTGACGCACACCTGTCCAAACTCAAAATGAAATTTATTAAAAAGTACAATATCCTTTACGAAACAGCCACAAACTTCATTTGATTTTTTTAATTTTCTTCTTGCATTGCTGTGACAGTAATAATTAACAGTTCTAAATTTCAGAGAAAACTTTATTTCAACTCAAGGATAGTAAATGTTGTACTTGGCTGTTTTTATAATTTGAAAAATTGTTTGTCTTAAATTAATGGTAACATTCATTAAATGCTATAGAAAGCACCACTGAACTGTAGAAGCAGCAGAGTTGTGCAAACGTGTGTGCGGTTGGTGTGGCTTACTACTATCTGGAAAGTGTGACAACCTAATGATCCAAGAGTTAATGGTTGGGTAAGCATTTTATTAAGTGAAATCTTGTTGATGTGGCGCTGGTAGTCTGTCTTACCGGTGTCCTACCTTACATGTATTGACAAAACTATTTCAACTTTCGATTCTCCAACCAAAAAAATTGAA